>NW_018226164.1:10468-13652 GCF_001263595.1 Phalaenopsis equestris | reverse complement strand
AGTATTTTATTTGGTTCATAGCAATATTTTACATTAAATATGACCATAAATTTGCATTTGTAAAACCTTTTGATCATCCAATTTGGTTTAAATCTGAAACCCCAAATTAACCCCAATATTGGCTAACACCCCAAATCTCAACAATTGAATGCCCTAAATCTCAAATTGACATCCAATTTTTGTTAAAAATCCTTTGTGAGGTCATTTGTGACCAAACACAACAATCAATTTGAGCTTAGTCCATCCAAAGCTAGCTCAAGTTTGACCCAAATTAGCCCCATATGCCTAATTTGGGTCTAAATCCAAATTTCATCAAAATCCACTAAATTCACTACCAAATTGATTTCAAAATGACTTTCATCCTTACTGAAAGTTGTTCATCTTGATTTTTTACACCAAACAAAACAATCAATTCGTATTTAGCCCATGGCTAGCCCAAGTTTGACCCAAACTTAGCCCAACATGCTTAAAATGGGTCAAAAATAAAAAATACACCAAATTGATTAACCAATTGACCTCAAAATGACTTTCACCCTCTATGAAAGTTGTTCCTCATGGTCTCTTACACCAAATGCCATATTTAATTGGGTCAATTGACATGTCTAACCTAGTCCAAACACAAGATTTGGTCATATACACTTTCTTGGACTTATGGCCAAATCCAAACCAATTGAGTTTGGTATGGTCAAATGAGCCTTACCTTAAATCATCCTAGACTCTAGAGTTGAGTATAAAACTAACCGCCAACCCATGGTTAAGCTTGATATTTATCTCATGGGTAAATTTTTTTTTTATAATTTTTAAAGGGATAAAGAGAAGGTTAAATCAAAGTACTTGTTATACCACATGTCAACACTCTATGGTGCCATTTTTACTGCTCATTATAAGCTTTAACCATGACCCAACCCTTGGTTAACAACTTTAACACAAGATAAATCCCAAAAATGTGAGCCCCCGCATGGCCAATACCCAAATTCATGTGAAGAAGCCACCTCAGCCCAAATTGAGCTGAGAGATCCTCTGCTTAACACCTAAGAAGTGGGGCTAACCCCTCAATTGGCCAGCAAAGCTTCCCCTTGGCCAATTTCTATAAAGGCCATGAATAGTGTGGTTAAAAAAAAATTTCACCAAGGCCTCCCAAACTCCTCAGATAGCTTCTCTAAGAATCCCTTAGCACATTTTAATCCATTTCCCTCTCCCAATTCCACCACAAAAATCCAATTTTGATTTTGAATTCCTGCCCAAAACCAGGACAAACTTCAATACGAACCTACACAGCACCAAACTTCAAATAAATTGGCTCTACACCTTCACAATAGTGAAGGAAGCCAAACCCCCATCATTTCCCCCTCTCAAATAGCCTCTACAATAGCTCTCAACCAACACCCAAAATTGGCTGTGGTCTAAATCATATGGAGCTCTCCATTTGTGATGGCTTGATTTCATAGTATATTTACCATCTAGATGTGTTCGTCTCTTCAAGGTGAACAATATAAAAAAACATCATCAAAATTCATTAAGAAACAAGAGAGATATTAAGGTTTTAAGTTGGACGGCTTTCGATTAAGGCCATCGGGGACGATGAACGGATGTCGTCCATTCTCGTGTGTATTGAATGGATGACAGAGATCAAGCCGGATGATCCTCTTAAACGATATGGCGGGTCGCGTGGCAGCTGTCTCAGAAGGCGGCGTCAAATAGAAGCGCACCGCATGACTGTTCGACGGATCCGATGATCCAGTCAGCCCGTGGTTTGAATAAATAAATAGGGGTATTTAATAAATTTAGAAAATATCCCCTAAACTTCAAAAATCTATATCTTTGCATAGAAAATTCATAAAAAAAAAATAAAAATACCCACTTGCTCAGTGAACAAAGGAGAATTACATGGATTTATTTTCACATTAATTTGATGCATAAATTGTTTTTAAAAAATAAATTAGGATTAGGGGTTTTTCAATTCTCCATTCATATTGGATTATTACCTTGACCTCAAATTTCTATATATTGTAGCCTCTGCCTAGGTGCACAATTTGAGCATTTTTACAAAGACATAGGAGATCTCTAGAGAGAGATATTAATTTTCTAATTTTCTATGTATTTTCTATTCAAATAATTATAGAAAATTGTATTTGGCTTAGAAAATTCTACAAAAATTCATGTAAGTTCCCTATGGCTAGAGTAGTCTTACAAAATAATTTCATGATTTTTAAAAGCAAAACATCACTATTTTGAGCAAACATTAATTTGTTTTAAACTTTTAATTTGAAGTACACAGAGATAAAAATCACTTGATTTTTATTCTCCATTGTGGCCCATGAGTCAAAAAATTTACCATAAGAATTTCAAGTCATTTGGAGATCATTTAATATTTTTAATTGATTTTTAAAAGTGATTATCAAATTTAAAACTTAAATGATTTTTAAAAATCAAAATATAACTCCAAAAATTATGAAACTTAGTTTTTTGAGTTCTTTGATATCAGGGGGATTTAATAAAAATAAAAATATATTTAAAATAAAAACTTGATTTTGAGGTTATTTTTAATTATTTTTCATAATTAAAAAATAATAAAAAAATCATAAAATATTAAACTCATGGAAATGTTCCAAAGTATTTCCTAAACACTTAGGAATCATTGGAATATTTTTCTAATGCCTAAAAATAAAGATATCTATTTTTAAACCTTAAAATGATTTTTAAGGCTTAAAAGTAGAATTTTCACCAAAATAATTCTAAAACATCAAATAAAAATAAAAAAAATTCAAAATAAATTTCTCTGGGTTCCCTGACCTCAGAGAGATTTTCCAAAAATATAAAACATATTTTTCAACATATAAAATATTTTATTTTTATTAAAGCCCCAAAAATTCAAACAATTTTAATAAATCAAAAAAATAAATTCAAAAAACCATTAAATTTTGGCCAAATGCCTTTCTGGTCTAGGGCTAACTCACATAAAAATTTCAAGTGATTAGGAGTTGTCTTGATCATCTTTTGGAGTTTTCTTTGAAAATGCACATTTTTGCATGAAAATAATTATATAAATCAAATTAAATTTTGAAAATCCACATTTTCTCCTCTGATGTCTTAATTGACTTATCAGTAAGGTTACATAAAAATTTCAAAGTCATTTGACTTAAATTTGACAAATTATGAAAGTTTGGACCCTTAGGGGCAAAAT
>NW_018226164.1:0-8655 GCF_001263595.1 Phalaenopsis equestris | reverse complement strand
TGTCCTTACCATTTGAACTCCTTGAAGGTAATTTTTCTTGATTTTTATCGAGAGTATTCTTAGGTAACTTCAGTTATCTGTGATGTAATTAACTATAGGGGCTTGCACTTATAGGAAGCTTTTCTCAAACCCAGAATAATATAAATCCTCTTTAATTCCTTACATTAAATAGGAGAACTTTTCAGCCAATACATTGGTTTCGCAGACCAAACGGATGTCATAACTTTCTTTAGTTTATTTGATCGAGCCTCACCCTCAACTCTTGTGTTCATCCTTCGGGATAGATACAGGATTTGAGGTAAAGCGCTCTTTCATCTAAACTATGAAAATTATGGGGTCAGTTTGACTTCATCATTTTCAAAACTAAATTTTTTTTCTTAAAACGTCCTTCCAAAGCGGGCAATGGGATTTCAATTCCGATGACCGACAGCTTCTTACGGGCAAACCCCACACCAAAAATAGTGCCGACAATTATCATCAGTTCTGCTACAGCTGTTAAAACTGCAGGTCTGATATATGCTTCCTTGATCTTTTCTTTGTGTGAGCAGACTATAGTTAAATATGATAATTGGGAGGAAGTGTTATTACCTTTAAAGCCCATCACTAAGGTGAATGTGAAGACTTATTCTGAGAGTACAATTTTTGGCTGGAGAGGAGAATTTTTTAGGAGCTATGGAATGGAGTATGGAATGGAGACATCTGCTGCTTTTACATCTAGACCATCTACCTCACATGCTTCTACATCAAGAGGTGAGTCTACTGAGACACAAGATCAATTATTATAGGGGATGATGGGCAATATTAATTTTACCGCTAATAGGGTACATATTTTGGAGTGTTTTACAGAGCATACCGACCGGTATAATATGAGAAAAAGTGATTATGAAGAGAAATTTCACTCATCTTTGGAGAGCTTCATTGGGGGCAACCAAGGAGTGCAATTTCCTCCATATCATAGATACCCTGATTATGAGCCGGCAAAAGATTGAGATAGCTGTGATTTATAGGATGAAGAGTAGAGGAGAGAGATTTATTTTATGATTGTAATATGATATGAACTATGTGGTCCGAGCTTGCTACATTTGCATGTGTGTGTTGGTTTGAACTATGTGATGTGGTTTGTACTCTTATGTTTAAGTGAGAATTGTGATGTGAAGTGTTTTCATGTTTTGGACTTGAGACATGTATGTATGTTTACTTATTTAGATATTGTAATGTGTGAGACTTTTTTTTTAATTGTATTGTAATGTTTGTGTTAGTTAATTGTTTATTTTAAAATTATAGGGTAGTAACAATTGTGAGTTTTGTGATTTAGTTAGTTTAGAACTTAACTTAATTCTATGTCTTTTGTAAAGTTGAAAATCTTGCTAACTTAGGTCTTAAATTTGAAACTTAGGAAACTGCACCTTGTATAAATTATTTATCATGTTAGTTTGTTTGTTTTTATGATGAGATCATGAAATCAAGTTATTGTGTTAGTTCACTTTTATGTTTATATCCACTGCTTAGAAGTTTATTGAATCTCTTCATGTTAAATTGAAATTAAAATATAGAAAATTTGATCAAAAATTAATTTTACTCTGATTTTTTAGTTTTATACTTGTATCATTAGGGTTTAAAAATTCCTATTAGTATGTTATTTTCAATTTTCATTCCTGCTTATATATATCTGATGCTAAACTGTTTAATCTGTTAAAAATTTAACTTTAAGGGGATGAAAAATATTTGTTCTCAAATGTGCTACAAGTGAATTTGATTTGAAAAGAAAAAAAATTGATTATGTATATGAAGTTATATTAGGGAAGTAAAATTTGATTTTAGAAACAAAAAAGAAAATTTAGTTAAAATTTTTAGTAATGAAGAAAAACCTTAAGTTAAAAGTTTTTAGATGAGAAAATGATTGATATAAGTAACTATCTTTAGTAAGAAAAATTGTATTTTTGAAAATTTTAGATAATTTAGACTTTTATTTTTAATACATAAATTTCTTTTAATAAAATAATTTCCAAAATTATTATTATATTTATAAGTAAAAGACTTATGTCAAGACTTTCCTTTAGGAAAGGAGAAGTGGAATTCAAAATCGTTAAAGGTCTATCCAGGTATAGTAATCCTTGCCTGAAAAAGAAAAAGAAAAGAAAAAAAAAGAAAGAAAAGAAAAAGGAAAAAAAAGAGAAAGAAAAGAAAAAGTGAAAGAAAAGAAAAAGAGAAATAAAAAGAAAAAGAGAAAAAAATTAGGAAGGATAACCTTGAGGATTAGTGCCTAATAAAAAATTGGTCACATTTGATATTTTTAAAGTATAAGACTTGAGGAACTCTTAAGCTTATAAATATAATATAGTAAGTAAAATTATTTTCAATGAAAATTTTTAAGTGGAGATAATGAAAGAACTAAATTTTAAATTTGAAAAATCTACAATATATTTCTGAATTAGATAGAAACTCATATTTTCATCTTTCTTAACATTAAAAATTTCTAAACTTTAAGTCGGTCTCATTTACTGAATATTTTTTCAAAATTAGGCTGCTATATTTCTAAATCAAAATTTTATTAACTTTTAAAGAAACTCATATACATCTCATACATATTTAGTTTTTAAAGATTGAAGTGTCACTTGAGGACAAGTAACATTTTAAGTTTGGGGGATTTTATGCACCTAAAATATATAGTGTTTTTAGACACATTTTTATATCTATTTTTGAGATGTTGTGCTTAAATGAAAGGTATTTTTGTGTTTTTCTTCTAGATATAGGTAAAAATGGTGAAAAATGCTTAAAGGAGTGAAAATGGATCAAATTTGGAGCAAAAAAGTAAAAAGAGTTTTGGCACCTAAGCGCCAGATCTGGCGCTTAAGCACTGGTTAAAAAGAGATGGCCACGCCTAAGCGCCAAAGCCCCCACGCTTAAGTGTCAGTGGCAGTTATTGGATGAGTAAATTCGGTTTATGTGATTTTTAAAGAGGTTTTTGAGGCACCCATTTACTTAATAGGTGGTTATAACCACCATGGACAAAAATTATCACGAAAGGATGCATCTGTTCGAGAAATACATCGAATCTAGAAATATTTTGAAGAGAAACCAAGACACCTTTTAGATAATTATAAAAGAAAGAAAAGAGGACTTAGAAAGGGGTCCTGAAAGTATTGGAAAGTTTTGAAAGTTCTCATTTGGGGAGTTAGTTCGGAGAGATTTTTTGGCAACACTTTTACTTTTATTTTATCCTTTTTGCTATTTTATGTTGGGTTATTGTAAAGAGAAGAGAATCATTTTATGTTGGGTTATTGTAAAGAGAAGAGAATCAAAGGAACTTCAAAAGCTTGATGGAGGACTTGAGATAAGTTTTTATCTTTTTGTTTTGAGAATACTTTTGCTTTCAATTGAGAGTTGTTGTTGGTTTCACAATGGAATTTCAACCAAGACAACTAGTTTGATCTTGAAGTCATGCCCTAAGCAAAATCTACTGTCGTTGATTTATCTTTCTTCTTAAAATGATTAGTGATTAAGTTTTGGATGGAAGTTGTGGAGAAAGTTGTGGAAAGTATGTGGAAAGTATTGATCTTAAATGATGGAAGAAGTTGTGATGATTTAAATCCATGCACTTCATTTACTTCTTGATTTTGCCAATCCAGATGTTAAAATTTCTTGTGAGAACATGTAAAAATCGTGCTGATATTGTCTCAATCAACTATTAGAAAGAATTCCATGAGGTTGTATGAATGAGAATGTAGTTCATATGATTGAGTGCAAATAAATAAGGAAATATTCATTGAAGGGTGTAGAGTTAAATAACTTTAAAGTGATAGATTAAAGCCCCAAACTTGGTTTATTATTTTAGGTTCTCATACGATATGTTAGCCCCCAGGTGGAGGGAATCAAGGGAACTCTAAAGTGAGAGCTAGTATCTTGCCTGCCTAGCTGGTCTTCAGAACTATTTAAACTTTAAATTAACCAATGTTATTTATAGCATCTCTAGTAAGGGTAAAGAATATTATTGCTCCTATTTGTCACAACATAATTTGCATACTTCCACAATAGAATTTCTATACTTATTTCTGATTCATAACAAGAAGAAAGATATTTTCATATTTAGTCTTTTCTTCTAGAAAAACTCTAGTTATCTTTTTAAATTGTTATTATTCTATCAAAATATTGAAAATACCAAAAATATTTAAATTTTAATTAATGAAAAAATCATCTTTAATTTATATAATTATCTTTTTAATAAAAATATAAAGTTTACTATTCAATAGTGCATATTGCGTATTCTCCCTGTGGTTTCGATATTCAGATCTTAATCAAAAAGTTCTATATTACTTGAGAATGATACGTTTACTTGTATTGTATCCCAATATATCTAAATTAAAAATTAAATACTGATTTTTTTTCAGGATCAAGTTTTTGGTTTTGTTGCAAAGTAAGAAAATATAAGTGAAGTATAATTTGAATTATTGTTGTACTGTACATATTAGCAGTATCTAGGGATCAAGTTTTTGGCGCCGTTGTTGGGGAGAAATTGATTTTAAAAGAAAATTTCTATTTTTAGGAAGTAGTTTTTAAACTTTAAGTTATCTTACTTTATCTTTTTTTGTTTGGTTTATTTTATTTTATTTTATTATATGTTAGTGTACGCGTAGTTCAGGTTCTGAAGGACTAGTGCCCTACAATTCTGAATTAGAAAGAACTATTATAAAAAAAAGAAAAATCAAAAAAATTATATATTTTGAAAAATCCAAAAAAAATTACAGAAATGGCAGACCAAAATAATTAAAATGCCAAAATCCATCAAGAGTTTAGATCTTTAAGAGATTATATCAACCCTACTGTAGATGAACTTTATTGTAGTATTCAAAAACCTACTGTAGTGGCTAATTCATTTGAGCTTAAACCTACGATTATCCAAATGGTGTCAAATAATCAGTTTGGGGGATCACCAACTGAAGATCCAAATTTACATCTTGACTATTTTCTAGACTTGTGCGCTATAATTTAATACGATGGTGTATTAGGTGATGCCATAAGACTTAGGTTATTTCCTTTCACAGTAAGGGATAAAGCTAAGATATGGTTGAATTTGTTAGCACCTGGATCTATCAAAACTTGTAGTGATTTAGCATAAAAATTCCTTACTAAATATTTTCCAACATCAAAAACAGCAAAGCTTAGAAATGATATTAAATCTTTTGATCAGTTAGAAGGGGAATCTATTTATGAAGCATGAGAAAGATTTAAGGAATAATTAAGAAAGTGTCCACACCATGTTATACCAGATTGGTTAATAATTCAAACCTTTTATAATGGATTAGTTGGATTTCTTCGATCAATTATCGATGTCGCTGCTGGTGGTTCATTGATGTCAAAACTATTTCATGACGCTTATGCTTTAATTGAAGAAATGGCTACTAATAATATTCAATGGCCTTTTGAGAGGGTAAATTTTAAGAAAGTAGCCATTATTCATGAAATTGATGCATTTACCATGTTAGCAAATCAAGTTGCTACAATTTCAAGGAAGTTAGACCAATTTAGAATGAATTTTCTCAACCAATTTTCATGATTGAAGAGAATTCATTAGGCCAAATGGTAGATTCTCAAGCATCATTAGAAACTTTGAATGCCATAAATAATAAGCATACTAACCCATATTCAAATTATTATAACACAAGTTGGAATAACCATCCAAACTTTAAGAGGAACAATAATTCGGGTGATAATAATCAACAATGGAGGAACAACCAAGGAAACTCATTTAAATTGGAACAACTAAGGGAATAATAATTATAGAATCTACTTATCCTCCAGGTTTCAATAATAATACATAGTTTAAGGAGAAGAAGTTGCCTATAGAAGAAGTGGTGTTTCAAATGGGAAATCAATTACAAAGTCAAGGAGCTACAATTAGAAATATTGAGAATGAACAGGCAAATAGTAAATTCATTAATTAATAGATCCCTAGAAACACTTCATATTAATACAGAATAAAATCCAAAAGACCAGAATAAATAACAAGTAAAAGTCATTCAACTTAGAAGCTGGAGAGAGTTGGAGGGTCGGGTTCAAAAAGAATTTGAAATAGACAGAGAAGAAATTTAAGAATCAAAAGAGTATACTCCAAGAGATTCTAAGAGACTTATTTCTCCACTAATGTAAAGTTTATGAAGGATATTCTCAACAGGAAAAAGGAAGTTTGAAGATAATGAGACTCTTGCACTTAGTGAGGAGTGTAGTGCTATAATTCAGAAAAAGATTCCTAAAAAGCTTAAAGATCCTGGTAGCTTTACAATTCCATGTGCAATAGGAGACAAATTTTATGGGAAAGCTTTATGTGATTTAGGTGCAAGCATTAACCTTATGCCATTATCAATATTTAAAAGATTGGGATTTGAAGAATTAATCCTTACTACTATAACTTTTTAGTTAGCAGATCATTCGATAACATACCCTAAAGGAGTTATAAAAGATGTCCTAGTAAAACTGGATCAATTTATCTTTCTTGTTGATTTCATTGTCCTAAATATGGAGTTTTGAAGCCCTTTCCTAGCCATAGGAAGAGCAATGATAGATTTGTAGAAATGGGAATTAACAATGTGCATCAATGATCAAACTGTTACTTTTAACATTTAAAAATCAATGAAATACTCTGCAAAAGGTAAAGATAATGAATGTTATAGGATAGATGTTATAAGATATCTAAGTGAATGTGATTTTAGAAGTAGTTATGAAGAAAAATCTGACGAAAAGAAGTACAAGATTTGATACGCGAGCAAGAAGAGGAATTAAATCAATGTGAAGATCATTTTAAGTAAGATTCAAACTATGTTCGAGAAAGTTTTGAAATTTTGGACACGATAGACAAAGATAAATTATTTTTTCATATATTGAAAAACCTCCAGAACTTGAGTTGAAGATACTTCATGATCATTTAAAATATACCTTTTTAGGAGATTCCTCTACTTTACAAGTTATAATTTCCTCAAAATTATCGATGGAAGAAGAAGAAAGGTTGACAAAAATTCTTAAAAATTTTAATTTTTGTTTACTAAAGCCTTTGGATGGATAATTGCTGATATTAAAGGTGACATCACTTTTGGTTGAGGTTTAGTTTTTCCTCTTTAGTAGCCTAAGGTCTAGCCATAGGACTTTCCTATTTTCTGTTCTTAGAAAAGTAGAAAAAGAACCCTTACCATTATAAATTCTACACTCCTCTTTACTTAACTTGAAGTTCCACATATTGGTCCTAACCTCTAGCATTTAGTAGGTGGGGTCATTATGGGGGAACTCAAGATGAGTCACCCTTAGGACTACTGGACCGTATGGTTAACCCTGGAAGTTGGTCTAGGGCTTAAGGTACATATTTTCACTCACAATCACTCACAATCCTAAACTTAAACTTCTAGGCTTTGGTCCCTTGATACTTTTGGGAGACTCATGTAAGTGGCCCCCTAAACCCACTAGCCCTAGGCTAGGGTTTAGCTAAGATCACTGCGTAGAGGACCCAAAATGGGGTTTCCATTGGTCCATGGCTTATTGATGGTGGTTGGCACTCCAACTCTACAAAGATATCCAACCTATCCTTTTGCCCCTAAATTCCCCCAAATTACCTAGCTACACTTGGGACCCCAAATTTGGCCAAAATTCCCAAATTTACCCAAAATACCCAAATTGGTTCAAAAATCATTTCAAACACCTTGAAAACAACTAAACTACCCAAAATCACCAAAATTGGCCAAATTACCAAAATACCCCTCCTTAGCCCAAGATTCCAAAAATTCCAAAAAAACTAAAAAATTCCCAAAACCACCCAAATATTCCCAATATCATTTTTCTCAACTATCACATGACCCAATTTGGCCAATTTGACCATCTTTGATCAAAACCACCAAATTGCTCTTTAAAGGCCTATATTTTCCCCAAATCACTCCAAATGTTTATTATATTGTTCTCAAATTATCCCAATTTCAATTCTAAACTCAAATACACTCTTTATGTGACCAATATAGACCAAATCCAAGCTCGATTAGTCCATCATTTGAACCCAATTTTGATTTAGATCAAAACCCCAATTTTGGCCCCATGACTTGGTTCCACCAAATTGAACTCATGGCCTACTCAAATTACCACAACTTGTGTTGAAAAACCTTCATAATATTCACATACATCAAACTTGAGCTTCAATTGGCCTTGGTGTGGCCTCAATTTCATTTTATTTGAACCTAAGTCCAAAAAGCCCCAAATTTGCCCCAAAATGTCCTTGTCTCAAAATCCCACCAAATTGATGGCCTTAGACCCAACATTTTCGCTCCATCCCTTCATGAAAAATCTTCATAAAGTCTCCCTTGATCATTTGAACCATCTAATTTGGACTTAGCTCAAGGATAGCCCAAGTTAGACAAATGTCTAACCCAACATGCCGAAATTGACCAAATTTCAAAAATCCCTCAAATTGACCCACCAATTCAAATTGACCAATTGACCCACCAATTGAACTCAAAATCACTTAAACCCTTCACCAAAAAACTTCATAACAATCATCTAAAAAATGTTGATCATTCAATTAAACCAATTGACATTGCTAGCCTTGCCTCCTCCTTAGCCCAAGATTCCAAAAATTCCAAAAAAACTAAAAAATTCCCAAAACCACCCAAATATTCCCAATTT
>NW_018226163.1:1260-2963 GCF_001263595.1 Phalaenopsis equestris | reverse complement strand
TATTCCCGATCAGCTTTTGAGTTGGATGTGAGTCCTTATGCTTCCTTCTCAATCTGATCTTTTCCTGCCACCTCTCAGGTTGGATTTGAGTCCTTGAGCATTCCTTCCCAACGTAGTGATATGTTTCCATATAATATCAACCTTCGGGGAAGAGGATACAGAAATCTGCTTCCACATTGCTTAGCAATAATATCAACCTTCGGGGAAGAGGACAGAGACATCTGCTTCCACATTTCTTAGCAGTAATATCAACCTTTTGGGGAAGAGGATACAGGCATCTGTTTCCACATTGCTTTACAATAATATCCACATTTCAGGGAAGAGGATAAAGACATCTGCTTCCACTTTGCTTATCAGTAATATCAACCTTTGGGGAAGATGATAGAGACATCTGCTTCCACATTACTTTTCAATAATATTCACCTTTCAGGGAAGAAGATAAAGATATTTGCTTCCACATTGCTTTGTAATAATATCTACATTTTGGGAAGAGAATACAGGCATCCGCTTCTACATTGCTTTGCAATAATATCCACCTTTTGGGGAGGAGGATAGAGACATCCGCTTCCTCATTACTTTGCAATAATATCCACCTTCGGGGAGGAGGATACAGACATCCGCGTCCACATTGCTTTGCAATAATATCAACCCTCGGGAAGAGGATTAAGACATCTGCTTCCACATTGCTTAGCAATAATATCCACCTTTTGAGGAAGAGGATACATACATCCACTTCCGCATTGCTTTGCTATAATATCTACCTTTCGGGCAAGAGGATAGAGACATCCGCTTCCACATTGCTTGGTAATAATATTAACCTTTCGAGGAAGCAGATAGAGACATCCGTTTCTGATCGACTTTTTTGGTAATTGACAAATACAAGAATTTGATGGCGCTACTAGAAGTTTTAATTTCCAGCAACGGCGTCCAAAAACTTGATCGCGACTTTATACATGTGTCTGATTTGATTAAGATGTATAATTATAATATTCAATAATGTTAAAGTCAAATTTGTCAACGCAAGTATATGTATCGCTCAAGTAATATAGGGCTCTAATGGAGTCTTAGATATCAATCCCACAGGGAGTGGTTTAGAATTACGGACTAAGACTTTAGAAAAGCAAGACTTTAATCACAACAACGACATTCAATTTGCTTATCTGTCACTAATAAAAAATTTAAATAAATAGATAATTTTAATAACTAATAAATAACTAATGATATAAAGTAGGGTTTAATTGTGATATTCAATATATAAGAAAGCATCATTCTCCTTGTAAAGAAATTATAGTGAATGGATAAAATGAATTAGTTCAATTTATATTATGCCAAATAAGAGCATACTTATTCTTTACCCTTCGGTCCAGGCATAAAGAACATTGACAAATCTTATGCTTGGTTACTGATTCTATGGCTACGCTAGAGGATATTGACTCTCACTTCGGAGCTCCCACTTTTCCCTCACCTGAGGGCTAACATCTACACATCGGCACCCAAACAATAAAACCAAATTGAGGATTTTAGTATTTCACTCTAAAATCTCCAATTCTTTGCACGATAATAATATTTCCCTATTTATTTGCACCCAACTTCCAAGGGTTTTGACCTCCCTGAATCTTGGATGTAACCTTCACTTTAGTTGTAAAACTCAACATATTTTAACAAATCAATTGGCTAGATTGAAAGTAAATTAAGATCAAAGT
>NW_018226163.1:419-1177 GCF_001263595.1 Phalaenopsis equestris | reverse complement strand
ACATTAAAGATTAATACTCTCCACAACTTCCATCCAACACATTTCACAAATCTCGAGACAAGGAGAAAGATAAAAAAAACTATTCAGAACTCATGGAAAAAACACAACAAAACTCAGAATTCATATATAAAATCAAATTCATACAAACTACAACAAGTAAATACCTTATCTCTAATTTCTCCCTAAGAACACTCCTCGAAGTTCCTCTGAATCTCTTCCTTTCTTTATTGCACATAGAATTCCTCTTCGAAGTAACAAGGAGGAAGAAATCTCTCACTTTCCCTCCACTCTTACAATCTCTCAAACAATTCCTCACAATTATTACACCGTAATGGAAATTCTATACACTCATTGGTAACCTCCAAGGCCTCTTGCACTCTATATTCCTTAGACTCCCTCTATTTTCGGCCAAATTGTTCTTTTAAAGTTGTAGATGAGCTTTCCCAAGGGTTGCCTAAGCATCCCTTTAAAATTTGGCCTCATCCAAAGCTTGAGTAGGCATGACCGTCAGTCTCGCCGTCGGCGGTCTTCTAGAGAGTCGCTTAATTGGAATTTTGTCCTGTAGTCTTGGGAAAATCTCACCGTCGGTGACGTCGAGAGCGCCGTCGGCGACATAGTTCAAATCTTCACATTTTGGTTCTTTTCGCTCCAAATTTGCTCCTTTTTTCATCTTTTTGCTCCAATGACCATAATTCCTTATTCCTGCAACAAAACATCAAAAATACCTTTCTTTAAAGTGCAATATCATCAAAAACAGT
>NW_018226163.1:0-284 GCF_001263595.1 Phalaenopsis equestris | reverse complement strand
ATTTCAAGAATGACTATATGTTGCAATATTAAGTCACTTAGAATATCCAAAAGATAGGAACTTCATGAGTTCTCTACTAGTAAAAGGCCTATTCCATAAATATAAGTTCAGGAATGTATTTAAGTTTTCCCTTTAGGTAGGTCCAGTGAAGCCAATTTTTGATTAGGCATATCCTCAAGCTTCTCCTCACTTCCATAATTATTTTTTCTTTTCTCTTTTTTTTTAATTTGGATTGCTTTCAATCCTTTATATATATTCTTCTTTTCTTTTCAGGGATTGTTTTC
>NW_018226162.1:0-7470 GCF_001263595.1 Phalaenopsis equestris | reverse complement strand
AACCCCCCCCCCAGCCACACCTCCACGGCTGGCGACGACGTTCTTATTCGCCCTGGCCATGGCGAATAAGATTTTGCTTTGTTTAGGGTTTAGGGTACTTCTGTGGTTGATTATATAGATGAATATTTGTAAGGGGAAGCCAGGGATTGGTTGTGTTTCAAAAATGGAGGAGTGGAGGAATAGAGTCAGCATTGGGACTTGTGGAGTGCATGGAAAGGCGGGGAGGAGGACCAGCTAGCAGGGTGTACTAGGAGATATAGAGTATTTGCTGAGAGAAAGAACATGGGGCTTGGATTAGAATAAAAGGGATTTTGGGAGGGATTGTGTGCTGCTTGTCACGCTCCGCGACATTCGAGAAATCATCGAGACGAACAGAGGATGGAAGATTCTAGAGAAGGCCCGAATACGAGTAGTCATCAAAGGGGCTCTAGAAGATTCCACCACGTTCAGGGGAGAGCAAGAAGGAAAAGCTCTAAAGAGGATCTAAGAATAACCTAGAATATTCTAGAGTTATTTATGTACATTAGAATAGTCTAAGAGATAGAATATTATATTGTAATCTAGAAGCTTCTCTTGGACATTGTATAGTCGCACATTGGCTAGATGAAAGGCCAAAGGCATGGAGGAGGCTATAAATAGGAGCTACTCCCCTCATTTGTATTTACCCAAGCATTGAATCAAAGCATTCTAGTATTCAAGTGCTAATTATTCCTTTCTCTCTATTATTCTTCTTAAGAGTGTTTGGGGCTCATAAGTCCAGTGTTGTGAGGGGTAAGGCTGATTTAGTGCTAGGAAAGAGCGCTAAAGCCGCACGGATGACTTGAGGAAAGTTAGTCCGTGACATGCTGGTGTGCGGTATGGTTAAGTGATTAAGAAACAATGGGATTTAATAGGTAGCACACGATTTTTTATATTTACATATCTCACACCCAAAATTTTCATACTTAAACAGAAAAATATTATTTTTTATGTGAGATTAAAAATTTGAGTGTCATGTGTGTAAAAATGAAAGTTTTAAGTGTGAGATTTATAAATACATGGAAATTATGTGTTATGTATGTGAAAGGCCCTTAATATAAATTCCCCAAGGCCGTTCGGCTGTATAGGTGGATTAGTTGGCCGGACAGGATTTCTACGTCGCCCCTCGCGATCCTCGTACTCGGAGAAAATTAGAAAATTTGTTGGTTAAACGCTTTGCAAAAGAATTCTGGGTGCCACGCATGGCCAGCTGTAGTTCGAATGCTTGCATTTATTATGACTGGTTGAATGTATCAACATACAATAATAATAATGATATTTTCAATATATTATTAAAAATTTAAGTGCTATTGGCTCATCAATAAATTTCTATCATATGATAAGAATTTCTGGGCATGACATGTAGCTGAGTCACATCATTTAACAAGATACATTCAAATTTTAATTAAAATACATCCAGAACTCTGATTTCAGTAAACTTGAACTCAAATTGACAGGCTCGACAAGACAACCTCAACTATGCCAAAATTGATCTAATCCAAGTCAAATTAAATCCATATCATGGCATTAAACTATTTCCAGGAGTTTTTCATGAAATAATTGGAAGGTTTACATATTCTAAATCTCTCATTGTCATGCATATAGTCAAATCAAGCATTTCAATGAGACGAATCTAACGAGACTAAGATTGTTCAATTCTAACTTCATTAAGACACTTAAATTTTCATTAAATGTCATCAAATCAAGGGAATCTTTCTGAGTCGTCTGATAAGATTTGTTTAAATTTCTTCCTCATTTGTAACATGAACTGCACCCCTCTTAAAAGAAGGGAGAACCAAAGCTAACAAAGCTGAAGCTTGGAAATAAATTGAGTCTAACATCACACATACATTGTAGATATGATGAGTTCCTCCCATTTCCAGCAACTGCCGTCACCAACTCCATCAAAATTTGTTTCTCAACTTTGGTTGTCATCATCACAGGCTAACTCCAGCTAATGTTTCTCTTAAAATTTAAATTATTTTTCAATTAAATTTCCTTTTTATTTATTTTTTTATTCTTAATATTTTATTTATTTAATATTTACATGTAATATATGATACCGTGTGATATCCGTATCTCAGTATCCATATTCATACAAGATAAAATATTCAAATGCATAGCCAATTGATTCAAAAATAAAATAAAGAATATTACTAAAAAAGAAAAACAAAAGCATTTATCTCTTTATTTTGAAAACCAGAATATCATGGGATAAAAATTTCCCATTATTAAGTAAAAATATTTGCTCCCATATGCTTTAGAAAAACAAAACAATAAAAAAATCAACCATAAATATTACTATTAAAAAGTCATCGAGATTTATGTGTTCTCGATCACAGAGCATATACAATGTATCTCAGAATGAACACTTCTGTCCCTCTTCTGGAGGCCATCGTCGGTGATCTCCATCCGATCAATCTTCTCATCCAATACTTTCCAAATGCGCTCTTGCCTAAAATCCAACTTACAATATATGTTTGTCGCGGTGCACACTAAGACCAAAAAAATCATAATTAATGAAATCAAGTAAGCAAGAAAACTTCGGGAAAAAAATTAGTCTTTTTTCGTTAATGATGAGCAGAGGAGTTCTGATTTTTCTTGTTAGTTTTAATTCATTGGATGAGCATGATTCACTCTTCAATCTCATTGTAGAAAATTTTGTTGGTTTGTTCATCCATATTAAAAAAACAAAGGGCAAGATTAAATAATAGGTGGGATGTGCTTAAAACAAACAGTTAAGTTTTTATCATAGAGTTGGGTAATGTGGAGACCCGGTCTATCGCAATTTAATTAGCTTTCTAATTAAGAATCTCACCTACCGCTCACCTACCACACCCACCTACCGCTCACCTACCTCCCACCTACCGCTTTCCTGATTTCTATAAATAGCCTCTTATGACTTGTCATAACCAAGCTACAAGTCAAGCTAAGCCAAGCAAGGGCCAAGCCAAAGGAAAAGAGAGAGAGGAAGAGAGAGATTTTCTTGTAAACATCGAGATGCTCGAAGGTATAATTCCTCAAAAAAATAAAATCCTCTGCAACTCAAGGGACGTAGGCAAATTTCCTGAACCACGTAAATCCGTGTGTCGCTCTGGTTTTTTTCTGCGTGTAATATTTTTGTTCCATTTTTTCGTTTTACTGTCGTCGTTTTTTCACAACAACTGGTATCAAAGCTTTGGTTCTAATATAAGGAAGAATGATGGGCGAAGACGAAGTGATGACATCCGGGATCGAGAAGTTCAATGACACAGATTTTGCTTACTGGAGGATGTAGATAGAGGACTACATTTCTGGGAAGAAACTTCATATTCTGTTACTGGGAAAGCAACCATAAAAGATGGACGATGCGGAATGGAATCTGTTGGATCGACAAGTTCTGGGGGTTATTCGATTAACCCTATCGAGATCGGTTGCCCATAACATCATCAAGCGGATGAATACTGCATACTCATGGCGGTTTTATCAGATATGTATGAAAAGTCATCGACGAATAACAAGGTGCATTTGATGAAAAAGTTATTCAACTTGAAGATGACGAAAGGTGACTATGTTGCTCAACACCTGAATGATTTCAATATTCTCACAAATCAATTGTCGTCTGTTGAAATTAATGTTAATAATGAGATACATGCGTTGATATTGTTGGCTTCATTGCTAAATAGTTGGGAAGTCATGAGGATGATAATTAGAAGTTCTGTGGGTAAATCTAAGCTGAAATTCGCGATTTGATTTTGGCTCAGGAGGTACCCAGGAAGGATTCTGGCAAGGCCTCGTGTTCAAGTTCGGCTTTGAATGTTTATTTTAGAGGGTGATCACATGACAGAAACTCAAAAAAGGGAAGATCAAAATCAAAGTTTGGTCAACAGGCAATCTGTTGGAATTGTGGCAAGGCTGACCGCATAAAAAGGAATTGCAGGAATCCTAACAAGAAAGAGAATGATGTCGCTAATGTTGTAACTGAAGAAATACAAGATGAACTATTGCTAACAGTTCATAGTTCTATTTATGACTGTATACTGGATTCAGGGGCTTCCTTCCATACATCTTCGCGCCCGGAGTTAATGAAAAATTATGTTGGGAAGATATTTCTGGCTGATGAAAAAGCTATGGACGTGGTGGGGATTGGAGACGTTGATATTGCACTTCTTAACAAGAGCAAGTGGACTTTGCAAAAGGTTAGACACACTCCTGAGTCGAAGAAAAACCCCATCTCTGTTGGGCAGCTTAATGAGGGTGTTCATTCGGTCGTGTTCTCAAATAGCACCTAGAAGGTAACTAAAGGAGCATTAGTACTGGCTTGGGGCAAGAAAGCTAACACACTATATATGACTACAAATTTACTCAGGCGAGGACACATGAGTCAGATGTGCATTATGAGGAAGCAGAAGAAGGTTAGTTTCCTGAAAAGTGGCATAACGTCAAATGCAAGAAAACCGAACTTTGTACAGAAAAATAGAGAAGAACCACAGAGCTATGAAAAAATTTTGTAAGATGAGAATTCGAGCAAGTGAGAACTGACCAAGAATGAGGAGATGAATTCCCTGTCAGGGAATCAGACTTGGGAGTTGGCAGAACTTCCACCAAAGAAGAAGACATCGAACAACAAGTGAGTGTATTGAGTGACGACTGCGCTTGGTGGCAGTAAGAAATATAAGGTTGGACTTGTTGAAAAGGGCTTTCAGTAAGGGCAGAATATTGCTCATGCAGTGGGAGTTGTAAGTAGATACATGAGTAACCCAGGAAAGAGCTTGGTGTTATAAGACTACTTTGATGGTGATATGTCAAGTGAGAGTGTTACTCATGAGAAGCTGAAGTTGTGTTTGACTTCATCTGGTCTTCTGGCATGAAGACAGAGGCTTTGAGTTGCAGAGGTGGAGGATATCATGTTTGAGGAAAATGTCGGTACATCTAGTAGTTGATGCAGCCGGTTAGTGATCCAGTCAGTGACCCGGTCTCTAAGTGGGAGAATTGTTGAGTAATGTGGAGACCCGGCCCACCACAATTTAATTAGCTTCCTAATTAAGAATCCCACATACCGCTCACCTACCACACCCACCTACCGCTCACCTACCTCCCACCTATCTCCCACATACCGCTTTCCTGATTTCTATAAATAGCCTCTTATGGCTTGCCATAATCAAACTACAAAGCCAAGCAAAGCCAAGCCAAATCTTCTTAGAGAGAAAGAGAGAAATAGAGAGGAAGGTAGAGAAGAAAATAGAGATTTTATTGTAAACGTCGAGGCGTTCGACGGTGTAATTCCTCGAAGAAATAAAATCTTCTGCAGCTCCTTGGACGTAGGTAAATTTGTCGAACTACGTAAATTCATGTGTTGCTCTGGTATTTTTCTTCGTGCAATTTTCTTGTTTTATTTTTAGTTTGACTGTCATCGTTCTTCACAACACATGTGATTAAGTGAAGAGCAATGTATGGGAGAGGAGGAGGAAGATGACATGAATTTGCGCAGTTGAAGAATATCGGTTTCGGGCTTCTTGCATGAATGGGGGGATCGTATTTAGGGGTTGAGGAGATGAGTATATATATGCCCCAACTCGGAGCTCATTTCGTCGTAGCTTGTATGATTAATTATGAATCGATATACAGTGCGGCCCATAGGAGATGATATTTGTCATATTTTTGTCGATGATAAAATAGCTTTTTAGTGTCAAATTTATGTACGCCAAGTATTTTTTTTTTTGAGATTTAAACACATACACCACCCAACTCAAATCTAAAAATCATTTGTTCGAACATGATCGACGCAAGATATTTAAATTTATATAAGGGTATATTGTGTATTTATATTAATATTTAAGTTTCAATTAAAATATTTCATGTGTTCATGTGACCACACGTCTTCAATCACCATAGAAATAGTGCATATTTAAATTTAACACCATATATTTATTTTTGTAATTAATTTAAAAGAATCAATTTCTAGCGGAACACAATAAAAAATATGTAAATCAAGAGAAATTGTTACATCCGGATGAGCTTTATTCGAATTATGTAAGGATGGTAATACCAAAAATATTACCATATCAAGACATTAAACTATTTTTAGTAGCTTTCCCTGAAATAATTCAAAGGTTAACATATTCTAAATCTCTCGTTGTTATGTATATAGTCAAATAAAGCATTTCAGTGAGACGAATTCAACAAGCCTAAGATTGTTCAATTCTTACAAATTCTTACATTATTAAGAAACTTAAATGTTCATCAAATGTCATCAAATCAAGAAAATCTCTCTGGTTCGTCCGCTCAGATTGATTTGAATTCCTTCCACATTTGTAACCTGGAACACACTCCGAGGGGGATCCGAAGCTAGAAAAAGGCTGAAGTTTGGAAAAGAAATTGAGTCCAACATCACATATACATTGTAGATATGGCGAGTTCCTCCCACTCTGGCAACACGCCAACTACAATCAAGGTTGCTCTTAGTTTTTAAAATTTTAGTCATTTAAACTTCTTTTTTTAATATTTTATTATTCTAAATATTTTATTTATTTAATATATTCATGTAACATGTATGTATCGTGTCATATTCGTATCATAGTATTCATATTCATACAATATAAAATCTTCAAATTTATAGCAAATTGATTTGAAAATAAAATAAATAATATTAATAAAAAAGAAAAATAAATGTATTCCTTTTTTTTGCTTGAAAATCCACAATACCGCGGGACAAATAGTTCCTCTTATTAAGCAAAATTATTTACCTTTGAATGCTTTATAAAAACTACTAAATACAAAAACCAATCACAAATATTACAATAAAAAATAATCTAGATTTATAAGATCTCGATCGCATAGCATATCAATGTCTCTCGAAATAAAAACTCCTGTCCCACTTCTCTCGGTCGTCGTCGACGATCTCCATCCAATCAATGTTTTAGCCCAACACTTTCCCAATGCTCTCTTCCCTCAAAACACAACTTCTAATATATGTTTGCAATGAGTGAGCCCTAAGATCAAACAATCCATAATTAATGGAATCAAGCAACAAAACTTCAGAAAAAAAAATTAGTCTTTTTCTCGCTACAAGTTACCTCCACCTTTATGTGGTGATTCGTTGGAAAGAGCTGATGACTGTCGTTTCCTTCGACCGCTTTTCACCAACCTCGCTACCTGCAGCAATCAGGTCGTGCTGGCCCTCAACAATCACGCTCGTGCTAGGACCATGAGATAGGGTTTTCTGGTGAGGCTTTTTCGACGTCTGCCCCTCAGGACTCTCAAATGAGACGACTTGATCGGCCGACTCAAGTTCGGGTCTCAATCGTTTCTCCTTCTTTACAACTTTTTTCTTCTTTACAGTTGCCACAGAGGTAGGGATCCAAAATCCTGTCATAGCTAGGAGTTGGGCGTTCATATCGTCCTGATTCGTACCGTCAGCCATGTTGTCCTTCAGTCATCTGGGAAGAGTTGGCAGCAAATGATCTAATGCCA
>NW_018226161.1:586-856 GCF_001263595.1 Phalaenopsis equestris | reverse complement strand
GGCCTGCTCGACCTCTATCTCTCAAATCAAAGATGAAACTCTCAGGTTGAATACGCAGTCAATGCTTCTTTCTTCACTTTCAGAAAAGAATCTATTGTATAATTCCAGGCCTTCCAATATATTGATAAACTTTCATTGAACCTCTTCATAGAATTTGAATTCTCTTTTGTTTACCTTGCTTATTTTGTAATATTCCACCATACCGGGAGCTGGCAGTTGCCTAGGACGTTACTTCCTCCGGGCCTCGGCGGGGATCCCAACCGGGGGGGG
>NW_018226161.1:0-250 GCF_001263595.1 Phalaenopsis equestris | reverse complement strand
CTGGATGGTGGTCTTCTCCTGAGGAAGGGGGGTAAAGAACCCCGCTTGCGTTTCCTGGGCGCCTGCGCTCCTGTCGCAGAAAGGCTCTCTGTTTCTTCCGGCTCGCATTTCTGCGTTGTGTCCTGCGGAGTGGAGTATTTGGAATTTGTTCACTGTGGGCAGCTATTAAGCCCCTCACCGAAGTAGCTATCATGAAGGGCAGCCGGCTGGGCCCTTCCATCGGATCTTATTCTGTCATCACGTTTTTACC
>NW_018226160.1:0-442 GCF_001263595.1 Phalaenopsis equestris | reverse complement strand
GGGCATCCCCATAGGACTGCTTGACCTTAGGGTTGGTCATGAGCTAGTTCACTCACTTACACTCACATGCACTCACTTCCCACTCCCAACCCTAAACCCAAATTTGTTGACTTTGATCCCTTGACTTTTTGGGAGACTCGTGTAGATGGCCCCCTAGACCCTCTAGCCCTAGGCTAACGTTTAGCCAAGACTAGTACATGAAGGACCCAAAGTAGAGGATTCCATGGTCCATAGCTCAAATAGGGTGTTTGGCACCACACTTTCACTAAAATACCAAACTTAGCATTTTGCCCAAAATCTAGCCAATTTACCTAAAACACCCCCAAACCCCAAATTTGTCCAAAATTTTTAAAAATTACCCAAAATACCCTAATTTGTCCAAAAATATTTTCAAACCATTTCAACCTACCGAAATTGCCCAAAACTTCCCAAAATTGCCAAA
>NW_018226159.1:0-800 GCF_001263595.1 Phalaenopsis equestris | reverse complement strand
TCTTTCTACTTTTATTACATTACAGTTTAAAAAAATTTTATATTTGTACCTTTGAATTGCATTGGAGCTATTGATGGGACACACGTCAATGCATGACTATCTAGTGAAGAAAGAGTTGCGTACATCGGCCGATGCGGTTCCCCAACACAAAATGTTATGGTTGCATGTGATTTTAATATGTGTTTTACTTTTGTCATGGCTGGATAGAAAGGAAGCGCCCGCGATAGTCGTGTTTTCAAGTTCGCTACCAGAAACTTGAGACAAGGATTTCCATACCTACCTCAGGGTAAATACTATTTGGTTGATGTTGGATATTCATTACAAAGGGGATATCTGAAGCTCTATCCAGATACGAAGTACCACATTCCTGATTTTGAAAGATCTAGTGGTGTCGCACGAGGCAAAAAAGAGATTTTTAACAAAAGACACTCTTCATTGCGCGAGGTAACTGAAAGAGCGTTCGGACTGTGGAAGAAGAAGTGGTTCATATTACGGGATATGTCGTCCTACCATTTTTCAAAGCAAGTACAAATAGTTATTGCCACAATGACGCTACACAATTTCATCCGGCGCCACCCTTCCAGATCAGATACGGAGTTTGTCATTTTAGAAGATGATTCAGTGCAAATCCCACATGAAGCATTTGAATATCACTTGGGACGTCCGATACCTGAAGAGTTTGCTTCAGAAGATGCATGCACTCGAGAGGGTGAAGGTGCATCAGAGATGAAAAGTTTACGAGAAAAAATAGCAGATGATATTCTTCGGTCATGATATTTTTTTTTCCTATTATGGTGTTT
>NW_018226158.1:4276-6167 GCF_001263595.1 Phalaenopsis equestris | reverse complement strand
TAGAGAGAAAATGAGAGAGCAAAAGAAAGTGCAAATTGAGCTTCTAAAAAAGAGAGAGAGGGGGGGATAGAGAAAATAATAAATTAAGACATAGTGAGGGGGCGAGAAAGAGAGAAAGGAGGTCGTGATAGGATGGGAAAGAGGGATAGAAAGTAAGAAGCAGAATGGGAGGGAGAGGGTGAGTGAGAGGGAGAGAGGGAGAGAGAAAGAAGAGCAAGAGATAAAGAGAAGAAACAACTAGAGCAAGAGATAAAGTAAGAGTAAGTGATACGGTGAGAGGGAAAGTATATGTGGGAGAGGATAGAAAAAGAAGGGCATACAAATTTGGTGAGAGAGAAAGAGAGAGAGAGGAAGGGGGAGAGAAAGGGAGAGATAATGAGGTAAAGCGATAGAGAATAGCACAAGTAAGAGAGAGAGAGAGAGAGAGGTTAAAAGGAATAAAGAGCAAGAGAGCAATTGTGAGAGATACTTGAAGTGGGAGAAAGTGGGTGAGATGGAGAATAGTGGGAGAGAGAGACATGGAGGAGGGTGCGAGAGAGACAAGAGAGTGAGGAAGAGTAAGCAAAAGGAGAGTGAGGTAAAGATTACGACAGAAAGGGAGAAAGAGAAAGGGAGAGTGAGTGAGGGAGTGGGTGCAAAAATGGAGAGAGTGTGTGAGCAAGACAAAGAGAGAGCTTGAGAGTGTGGAAAGATAGAGAAAAGAGGGAGAGAGCCCCAGAGGGGGCGAGAGAGTGAGAGTGAGAGGAGAGGGAGAGAGGAAAAGAGAGTGAGAGAGGAAGGGAGGAGAGACAAAGAAGGAGAGAGAGTGTGTGATGGTGTGAAAAATGGAGCAAAAGATAGAAAAAGAAAGATTAAAAGAGAGCGTAGCACAACAAAGTAACAGAGAGATTGAGGGAGAGGGAGTCGGAGAAAGGAGAGATTTAGACCATTAGAGAGAGATATAAAAATGGTGGGAGAGAGAGATAGAGAGAGGGAGGGAGAAAAGAAAGTGACATGAGTGAGCTAGAGAGAGAAAAGGAGACAGTGTAATAGAGATTAAGGGAGGTAGAGATAGTTCATAATTGATGGAGAGAGAGTGTGTGAAGCAATTGAGATGGACAGAGCGAGGGAGTGGAGTGAGGGAATTATAGTAATTTGAATATAGGGAGAGATATAATTTGATTGATGTAGAGAGTGAGGAAGAGAGGATGAGGGAGTGGGAAAGAGAGTGTGAGAGTAAAGATAGAGTGGGGGAGAGAGATTGGGCTAGGGGTGTCAAAAATTGACCCACCGACACGCTAACAAGACTTGAGCTTTACTTGAAAAATCCAAGTTAGATTTGACCCAAATATTTTTTGAGTCAGGTTTGGGTTAAAGAATTTGATCCATTTATTATTTGGGTAGGTTCAGATTGAATCCGAATGCCCAAACATGCCCAAATCAACAATAAAGTTTAGGTCAGGTTTAGGCCTGTAGGTTAAGCTTAAGTTCTGTTACGGTTCAAGTCTTAGTTTTCAATCTGTTTATTATTTAGCTTAGGTTTGGGTTGACCCTTTTTGGGTCAAATCATTTTTGGGTCGAACTCGAACCTGACACCTAGAGTGAGCGAAATAAGAGGGAAGGAGAGGTAGTGACTTGAGTGAGAGAGATATAAATTTAGAGATATAAAGCTGGAGAAATCGAGAGAGTGCAAGAGTGAGGAGGATATAAGGAGTGGGATAGAGAGAAAGAAAAAGAGAGAGAGAAAAAAGAGAAAAGGAGATAAGTGAAGGTGGGGAGAAAGATGGAAAAAAGCAAGGAGTAAGAGAGTGAAGAGGAAAATGGAGTGAGAAGAAGGCTTAGAGAGAGGCAGAAGAATTAACATTGGAAGGGAGAGATGGAGAGAGAGAATAGAGAGAAGAGAGATAGAGAG
>NW_018226158.1:0-1638 GCF_001263595.1 Phalaenopsis equestris | reverse complement strand
ACTTTATCTCTCTATGTCTGTTAGGTCCTCTCTCTCCCTTAAATCATTATCTCAATCTTCTTTATCTCCCTCTCTCTTGTTGTTCCCTTATCTTTCTAATGTTTTTTTATTCTATTTCCTTCATTGCCCCCTTGCCCCACATTCTCTATTGACCTATCTCTCTTCTCCCTTCCTCTTTCTCTCTTGCTCTCCATCTTATTTTCTTTCTCAACCACTCCCCCTCTCTTTACCTCTCCCAAGCCCTCTCTCTTGCTTTGTTTCTCTCACTTCCTCATTTTATTTTACCCTTCATCTATCTCCCACTTTATATTATCTCCCGCTTTCTCACACTCTGATTTATTCTTTTCATCTCTTCTCTCTCTCTTCCATTTTTCTTCTCTCTACCCTCCCACTCTCTAACTCTTTATCTTTCCTTCCCATGCTTATTCTCTTTACCCCTCTCTCAAGCCCTCCCTCCCCCTTTCTCTCTCTTCTCTCTTCATCCCTCCATTTCTACCTCAATTATTCTCTCTCTCTCTCCCTCTCACTCTTCTTTTTCTCCCTCCTTGCATATCTCACTTCTCTCTTCTCCCTCACACCTCCCTCTCTCCTTCGATCTCTCTTTATAACTCTCTCTCTCTCTTGCTTGCTCTCTTATGTCTCTCTCTTCTCCCTCTTTTATCTTTTCTCACTCTACCTCTCCATCTCTCCTTCCCTCACACACTCTCCTCTATAACTTTCTCTATCCCTCTATCGCTTTCCTTATCTCACACTTCTTCCCTCCTTCCTATTTGACATTTTCTTTCTCACATCTCTGCCTTACCTCTTTACAATTCTCTTTCCATTTTTTCTCTCCCTCTATCTCGCCCCCACTCTTTACCTCTCTCATCTCTCTCTCCATCTTTCCACCTCCCTATCTTAATATCTATCACTTGCTTGTTCATTGTATCTCTCTCACATTCTCCCTCGTTTGCTCTCTTGCTCTCTCTCCTACATCTCTCCTTAATAATCATCTCTCTCTCTTACTCACTTCACTCTCTCTCCCTTCCTCATACAATCCTACTCACTCTGTCTCACTTTACCTCCCTCCTTCACTTTCTTTATCTTTTTATCTCACCCTCTCTTCCTCTCTTTTTACCTCTTTTGCTCTATCCTTCTCTTATTATCTCTCTCTCTCTTCCTTTCTTCTCTCTTACTCTCTATTACTCTCTCACTCTCTGTCACTTGCTTTTTCTCTCGCTCCCCATCTCTCTGTTTCTTTCCATCTCTCCCACTCTCTTTCTCTTTCTAATCTCTACCTCATTACAACCCTCAAATGCTCCCTCCTTACGTCCCTTTTTCTCCCCTTCTCTATCTTCTTTCTTCTCTCTCTATTTCCCTATCCCCTCCTTCTCTACTCTCTCTACCATCTCTTATATATTTCTCTTATCTTTCTAACACTACCTCTCATATTCTCTCTCTATCTTTTTCATTTTTTCTTTCTCTCTTCTTCAACTCCACTTTTTTTCTCAATCTCTCACTCTCTCTTTCTACGCTCATTCTCACCCTTCATCCTTCTCTTTCCTTCAAGCTCTCTCCCATTATATATACTTATCACCCACATTTTTTTCTGTCCCTAGCTTTTATTTCTCAATCTCTCTTGATTCATCTCCCTATGCC
>NW_018226157.1:48560-57210 GCF_001263595.1 Phalaenopsis equestris | reverse complement strand
CTAGACCTCAACCAAAAGTGAGGTCAACATGTCCCTTAGCGAAAAAGGAAAAATTCTAAGTCTTGCTACTTCATTTGATACACCATCTTATTTAAATGTAGCACACAGTTCTAAAAAACTTGTTAAATGTAAATTTGGATCCTCGGATAGTGTTCCCCCAAACTGATTATCTTATAGCATTTATATAATCATAGGTTTAAGTTCAAATGAGTTAGCCACTACAATAGGAGTTTGAATACTTAAGTCATTCTCTTTTGCCGTAGGATTTCCATAATCACTTAAAGGTTTTCGTAAATTATAATATTCATTTTCAACATTTTAAATGTTGATATTATTTTGTGAAGTACTTGTCATATCTTGAAAATTATGAAGTCTTCTTTCTTTTCAATTTTTTCTTATAGTACATTCTAATTCAAAATCATTGGGCACTAAACCTTCAGAACCCGAACTACGCATACAAATGATAAAATTTCAGAAAATAAAATAACACAATAGAAATAAAATAGAATTTTAATTTTTAAAATTTTTATGATTTCTAAAATTTTATGGATTTTTGATTTTTTTTAATTTTAATTTTACTAAAATAAAATCTACAAATCAAATAAAATTGTAATTTAAAAAAAAATGGTTACCTTCTCAATTTAAATAGTTTTGTTATCTTCCCCGGTAATGACACCAAAAACTTGACCCGACCCGCAATTACGTGTAATTTTAATCTCCAAAATTTTGCCAAAAAATTGTCCCAATTTATATTTAGCGGCTAGTGTGAATAAATGAAATGATATAGAAAATAAATAATAAAACTTCACACTAGAGGTTCAATGCAAGTATACGTATCATTTCAAGTAATATAGAATTTTCTTTAAAAACCCCAGTATCGATTCCATGAGGAAAGTTGAATCTTTAAATTGGACTAGCAGAATTCTATCTAAATTGCAGGTAAAATGAAAGTAGAACACTGTCGATATGATTGCAATGGTTAAGACTAAATTAAAGAAAAAAGAAACGACTAAGATTAATAGTTAATAAAAGTAAATTTAACCTCTTTGAATATTATAAAAATATATTTCTCCTTGTAAAGAGATATTAATCATTATAGGATTTGAATGACGAAAAATAAGATGATGTATTGTGACAAATAGGAGCATTCTTATTGATTAAACCCTCCCGGTGCTACCAAAGAATATTGGCTAATTTAGAGTTTTTCACTAGCTTGTGTAGTAGTGCTGAGTAGATTCTGGCCTCTTACTTGCAGATTACCTACTATGCCCTCTCTATAGGATCTACTAGGGACCGTTGGGATCCAAAATCTAAGCGAAATAGATAAAAAGGATTTAGTCAGTCACCCTTGAAACTTCAATTCTACGCCCATTGAAACTTATCTCTCTAATTATTTGCACTCACCCTTTAGTGATTGTAATGGCTTTGTCTAAAATGAGGTGTGAGACTCACTATTTGGATGAAATCATAGCCCTCACAAGTCCTTATGTTTTTCAATGGATTTTAACCTCACAAGTGAACAATTTGTAAAGTCAATGAAGAAATGGTGAAAATGTCATAACAATTTTTTAAAGTAAAAAGAAATCCTTAAATCATTCTCAACCCACAACAATAATTCCTAAATGCAAGAAAAAAGAAAGGAAACAACTTATAATTAATAGAGAATAAACAAAAACACATAATTTGTATTGAAATCCAAGTCTTAGAAATAAAAACTTAAACACAAATACAAAATATCTTATATCTTCTACCCAACACAAATTCTGGAGTCTCCTTAAATATTTCTCCCAACTCTTACTCTTAGAAACAAAAAACACTCTAAAAGTCATACTTAAAGACAAAAGTAGAACTACCTAAAGCCTTTAAATGTTGCCCAAAAGTCCTCCTTTCGTCCCATTTTCGTCCCTTTTAATAGATCTGTGAAAATAACCAAGAGTTGCTTCACACCCTTTCAAAATTCAGGCAAATTCATTGAAGCTTCTAGAAGAGTAGTTATTGGCACTATAGCGCCAGTCTGGGCGCTATAACACCCATTATGCCCGTCTGTGGTGCTATAGCGCCAAGAGATGGTGCTATGGTGCCATGTAAAGTGCACCATTTTTGCTCATTTTTTTCCTCATTTTTATTAAATGTCCATTCCATATACCTGAAATCAAAAACATACAAAATACCTCCCTTTAAAGTGCAATATTACTAAATATATGCATAAAACGATCATAAAATAAGCACTAAAAATAGATAATTTTAAGGTGGATCATTAAGGCCCTAGGGGTAAAATGATAATTATGGGATTTGGATGTCCTAATTAAATTTAAAGTTAAATCAAAGGTTAAATAGGTAATATTGAGCATAATAAATTCCTTTGAATAATTGAAACATAAGGGTTAAGAGGTAGAAATTAACTCACCATTTTTCTACAATAAGGGTAAAAGTGTTATTTTCCTAAACTATTGTGATTTGGAAGTTAAATTAATCAAATGATCCTAAGGTACTGGGATCGAGCTTGGAAGAAAATAAGTTAATCATTTGAAGCCACTTAATTGGTGATTAAATGATAAGCATGAGCTTTTAATGACAATTAAATTCACTTAATTTAACATTTTGATTATTGCAAATTTACCCTGAGAACTTGAATTAAGGGCTTAGTAATGAGCTAGGCTTGATTTAAATTTGTCTTATGAGGTTTAGAAAAGAGAAACTTAATTAATCATGAAAACTTTTAAAACACTACAAACATGACTTTAACTGTGAGTCAAAGATCCTTAAGGACTTGAGTTTGCCCTTATGGGCATCCACTAACATAACTCTTAAATAAAACATCAAGTTAATGTATGAGTACCCCGTTCATGGGATAATTAAATTATTAAGGTTCATTGAGCACAGGGTAGATTAATCCATCGAAATGGTTCGAGGGATTTCAAAAGTTAACTAGGGTTATGCCCCAAACTCTTTTGTGAGCTTTTAGATATTTTGAAGGACAACTGAACTTATTATTCTTTGTTCAAGAAAATCATCCATTAAAACTTTTAGGGACCAACCAAGTTATGCCCCGGGACCCGATAATTCACCTAAATCAATAGAAATGTCCTACACTACTTATCCTATATTGATTGACCCAATGCTAAAAGATTTGCTAAGGTATTTAAATCCTTGTGAGCATCTGAGGATATTTATTTTTGCCACATTTGGATCATCAGGCTTGTGTAAGTCTGAGGTCTAGGTGACTAGAGCGATGAAGATATTGCTAATGTGTGCTAAAGGAGGAATACAACATGGGATGTTAGAATAGTATCTCATACCTTGAGAACTTTTAATGAAAGGAGAGGGTAAGGATCGATGATACTATTCCATGACTCTTGAAAAGATGATTATCCCTGATATTCTTAGGTTACGTGTAGTCCTAGCTCAATCGAAGTAATTAACTTGTGGACTACACTACTTTGCAAAACATTTACAAAAATAAAATTTCTTTTGCCTTGTAAAGTAAATTTTATGTGCATCAAAATAAAATTTAAAATGAAAACTTAAAAAGGTCCATGGTTAATCACTTGGATCGAGGTTAGGACTGCCTTCCATAGATTATCAGGTTGGTAGCTCTTACTCAAGGTCAGGAAGCAGACAGCCCAGCTCTGAGCCCCACCTCTACCAATTTTTTACAGTTAGTTTTGATCTTCCATATGTGACCATGGGTTTTGTAGTTGTTTATTGTTCATTGTTATGACTCATTTTTCCAACTTTTTCCGTTCTAAATGCTCCTATTTACTTTCCTGCAATTTAATTAAATTCTTGCAAAAATATTATGCTTTATGATCCTAATCATGTAGTGGTAGCAGAGGCTCAGGAATGCATTTACATTTCATGCATCATAATTTTATTTATTTACTTTACAATTGTTTCCTTCTTTACTGTGATTTTACTTTTTACAATTATTATAATCGCAAGAACTCTAAGGTAGACAATAGTAGCTGGTTTACCTAGGGTGGATAACTGTAAAACCCAAGCACATACCCGTTAATTAATCAAATAATAATGATTGAAAGAAATATAAAACATAAGGTTTTAACCTGTAACTATTACTTCGGTGAGGAGCTCAGAGCAAGCTGAAGTAGATAGAGGTTAACATTCGACAATAGCAAATGGGATCATCGACAACAAAACTTTACTTAGAATTAAATGATAAACCACAGGAATTTGAGGTAGCTCTTTCAGTACGACATAAATCGTTAACTCCTTTTTAGGCCTTTGCATAACAAAGTTTTTCAATTTAAGCCTTAACTCGCTTTAGACTCTGAGGTTGTTGTTTATTATGACATAAACTCTCCTATCCTCCTGGCTATATGTATGATTGTTTCATGTAGATGTAAGCCCTAAATAATAAAATTTCCAGGATGAAACATATAACAATATCTTCTCAAACTTGTAGCCAAACCATAGGATAGCTTGGGAAGGCATTGAGGTTCTCCTCAGGAACTGTGACATGCCCTAGTTTTCTCTATTTGGATTCCATAATAAATGTTCCAAACTTGATCTCTTCCTAGTTGATACTCCTTCGTCTGACCTTGAAAGTCTTAAACTTTGAAATTCATGAACACAATACTTCCTGATCATCATCAAGGGTTTTCTTGAGTGACCTTAGTCATTTAAGATGTAATTAATTATAGGTGTTTGCTCTCATAGTAAACTTTATAGCACAGCTTAATATAAAACCTTTTTAATCATATTAGATAGGTGTCGGCGCTATTTTAGGTTAGAGGAGTTGCCCGTAAAAAGTTGTCGGTCACCAGAATCGAAATCCCATCACCCACTTCGGAAGGACATTTTAATTTACATATATATTTAGTTTTAAAAAAATATGAAATCAAACTGACCCCATATTTTTCATAGTTTAAATGAAAGAGCACTGTACCTCAAATCTTGTATCTATCCCGAAGGATAAACACAAGACTTGAGGATGAGGCTCGATCAAATAAACTAAGTGATATATAATGTCCGTTTGGTTTGCGAATCCATTTTTTTTTGCTGGCAATTTCCCCTATTTAATATAATGGATTAAATAGGGTTTATATTAAGTTGGGTTCGGAAATGCTTCCTATAAGGGCAAGCCCCTATATTTAATTACATCTTAAATGACCAAAATCACCTAAGAAGACTCTCGATAAAAATCAGGAAATATTATCTTCAAGGATCTCAAAATGGTAGGACTTCTTAAAGAGATCAGAAAAAGAGGTGTGAAAGGGGATTGGTTCAAATTTGGAACATTTTGTAGAGTCCAAAGGAGGAAGAACTAAGGAATGTCATAGATTCAGAGGAGAACCTTCGTGACTTCCCAAGCTATCCTAATATTTGGCTTTAGTTTTGAGGAGAAATATTTAGGTGTTTCATCTTGCCAATTTTTATTTGTTAGGGCTTAAATTTGTGTGAAACGATCATACAAATAGCCTGGAAGATATGAGGATTTTGGTCGTGACAAACGACAACCTTGGAATCCTAAGAAGAGTTAGTGCTTATATTGTATAGTAGAGCCATACAAAGGCCTAAAGAGAAGCTGAAGATTTATGTTGCACTAGGTGGAAAATCTTGAAGTCTTATGGATTATTATTTAATTATGAGGAATGGTTTTCCTGGTGTATACATGTTTTACTATTGAAGATGGTTGTGCTACCCACAATGCTAGCTCCAAGCTCCTCCTTGTAGCAAGTTTAAGTTTTCTAATGTGTCAAGTCCTAATTGCAAATCAAATGTTTTCTAAGGTTTTAGTTATTTAAATAATATGGCGGATGATAAACTTGATTAGTGACACCAGTTAGGATCCAACGATTCTATCGTTCCCGCACCACTATTTTCTTTTGGACTCACTTAGTCCAAATGAATTTACCAAACTCAACTCAATGACTTCCATACTTTCATTTACACCATGGGAAGTCTCGTTAGCATACGTAGGTTACATCCTTTGAGAGATTCCTGATCATTCGATAGAGATCTCTTAAATAAGTTGCAATTTTTATTTTGTTTGGTTTTGGTTTTGGTTTTGTGGCTATCCTGATAGTTTTAGTTTTCATGCAGGGTAACATCATTGTTTAGCATGTAAATTTGCAGGTATAAAAGTACAGTATGAAAGTACAAGAAAGACAACGCTAAAAACTGTAAAATCCTACCTAACGAGTCTTCTCGTTGAACCACCTGAAACTCAAAAGGAATGTTAAGCCAGTTTATATGAAACGGGGAAGTAAAATTTTGATGATCTACCTAACCCTAGGTCATATCTTGGTGGGTCCTTATTAATTTGATTAAGGATGATATGTGTCAAGCAAAACATATTAAGTTTAGTAGATCTCCAAGGTATCCAACAGGTTAAGAGGAAGAAGCAGATCCATGCTTCCCTTTTATCACCTGGTGAAAAGCCTCGAGCTCATTTAAACTTATTATGTTGCTTCATAATTCATCCTATGAACACCCTAATGCTCAATGAACATTGACATATAAATTATCCCTAATTCGGCTTGTAGTTTTTGAAAGATGTTTTAATTTTAATTGTGTTTGTTTTTATAATCCTCATTTAATCAGTCTTGAATTAACTTAGGTTACTACTAAACCCTTAAGACCTAGGTGAGTGTCTTAATTAGTTTTGAAAAGGTTAAGCTTTAGGTGCTCATTATTTATTATTTGAATTTCATTTGAAAATCAAATAGGGGTATTAAATTCATTAATTATTGACTTCAAAAGTCATACCCTAAAGTCCTAGGTTCAATTTATTTTAATAAACTTCCAATTTTTAATAATCTAGAAATTTATTAACTTATCTTTTTAATTAAGAAAGTGAGGTTGGTTTCTACCAATTAACCCCTTCTGTTCCAAACATCTAATTGTGTTTCAAACATCCAAATTAAGATCAAAGGTTGCCCATTTCCCTCCTTGAATTAAGCCTAAATTTTAATTAAGGTTAAATTTCCAAAATTACACTTTTGCCCCTTAGGCTCTAGCACTTTATAATTCATAAAATTTAGTCCAAATGACTTTACAATTTTTATCCTACCTCATTCATGGGTCAATTAAGACATTAGAGGAGAAAATGTGATTTTTGAAAATTTAATTTAATTTATATAATTATTTTCATGCAGAAATAGGATTTTTCAAAGAAAAATTCTAAATTGACCAATGTAAATTTTAATCCCTTGAAATTTTTACTACAAGTAGAAATATACCTGGGAAGCTTTTGGACAAAATTTCATAATTTTTTTATTTTTATTTGAAATTTAAGAATTAATTTAAATTCTGGGGTATTTATTAAATATAAAATATTTTCAATGGGGAAAACAATAAAAAAAAATTAAATGGGGAAAATTAAGTTTTATATTTTTGAAAAATTTTCCTAAGGTAAAAGAACTCAGAGGAGAAAATTTTATATTTTTCTGAGTTTCATTTGTTTTATTGGAATTATTTTTAGTGAAACCCCATTTTTAGCCTTTAAAATTTATTTTTAATCTTTAAAATTCAGTATCTTTATTTAGAAAATCAAGAAAAATATCCTAATTATTTCTAAGTGATTAGGAAGCAATTTAGAACATTTCTATGAATTTTATTATTTTTGTGATTTTTATGGATTTTTAATTATTTCAATATTTAAAAAAAAAGGCTAAAAGTCAAGTTTTTATTTTAAGTACCATTTTATTTTTAGAAAATACCCATGATCATAGGGAACTCAATAAACAATATTTCATAAATTTCTTGAGTTATATTTTGATTTTTAAAAATCATTTAAGTGCTAAAATGATATTTATCTTTAAAAATCAACTTAAGTTACCAAATGAACTTAAAATGCTTTGAAATTTTTACGGTGAGTTCTTTGGATCCTAAAAAATAGTGGAAATAAAAAAATTAAGTCATTTTTTGTTTGTATTTTTCAAATTTAATTTTCTTTTTATTTTAGGATTGGTGAAGATTAAGTGTATTCTTAATGACTTAACTCACGAAATTATTTCCAAGGGGTCCTTTGGTCATAGTGAACCTTCCAAAATTTTCTTGGAATTTTCTGAGTAACATGCTAATCATCATGATTAATTTATGCAAATAATAGACATAAACTTGAAAAATATGGATCTCTGTCTAAGGACCTCCTCTGACTTTAGAAAAATCAGATGATGTTCTCTAAGACAGAGGCAACAACATGTTAAAATTTCAAGCCATGGTTATATTACTACATACATGGAGAATCAAAACATTCAAATCAATGTTTAACTAATTAAAAATAAAATATGCATCAAATGGACTCCAAATCATTTCCACATTGTTCTCCTCTGTTCATTGAGCAAGAGGGTATTTTTATTTTATTTTTATGATTTTTCTACACCAAGCTATGAATTTTTAAAGCTAGGGCTATTTATTTAAATAAGAAAATCCATAATTTTCTATTTAAACACGCGGCACTAGCTGTATACTCGGCAGCTCCGAAGGCATGTGGGCTGCCTCCACCAACCTAGCCGTTGACTCGGCCCGTAGTTGATGTAAGGAAGCGCTGTCCAGCTCGATCTCCTCCGTACATATGATACACGTGCGATCGGATGACTCCCCATCATCATCCTCGATAGAGTGATCCCGCCACCGTCCACACTAAAACCCTAAGATCTCAGCCTAGACTCAACCAAATCACCTC
>NW_018226157.1:45549-47930 GCF_001263595.1 Phalaenopsis equestris | reverse complement strand
TAGATTAGGTGGTTTCTGGGGGTTTAGGCTGGTCACTCGGGTCCAACTTATGGCTGTGGAGACAATAATTTGATGACTCTAGGATAGTTAGGCCACCTTTAGTGCATGGGTTCAATGTGGGTCCAAGTGATCAACACTTGGGTTTAGGCTAGGCTAGCCATACCAATTGACCTAATTGATTGATCAACATTGTGTAGATGATTTTTATGAAGCTTTTTGGTGAAGGGTTAAAGTGATTTTGATTTCAATTGGTGAGTCAATTTGAGAGATTTTTTGAAATTTGGTCAATTTAGGCATGTTGGGTTAAACATGGGTCTAGGTTGAGTTAGCCTTAGGCTAAGTCCAAATTGAATGGTCCACATGATCAAGGGAGATGTTGTGAAAATTTTTTATGAAGACATAGAGTAGAAATTTTGGGGTTAAGGCCCTCAATTTGGTGAAGTTTGGGGACATGGCTAATTCGAGGCAAAATTGGGGATTTTTGGACTTAAGTTGAAATTAATGAAATTGGGGCTTTACCAAGGCCAATTGAAGGTCAAATTTGATGTGTAGGAATGTTATGAAGATTTTTCAACACAAATTGTGGTAAATGGAGTAGGCCATGGGTTCAATTTGGTGGAACCAAGTCATAGGGCCAAAATTGGGTTTTTGGTTTTGCTCAAAATTTAAATCATGGACCAATTGGGTTTGGATTTGGTCTAGATTGGTCGTAAAAAGGGTGAATTTGAGTTTAGGATTGAAATTGAGACCAATTGGATAGACATTTGAGGTAGGTTTGGGAAAAAAATGTGCCTTTAAAGGGAAATTTGGGGGTTTTGGTCAAAAGTGGTCAAATTGGGTCAGGGCTTAAGAAAATATGGAATTAAATCCCTTGATTTAATGGACCTTTGACAACTAAATAGCCCCATTCAACTAAATAGCTTAGGTGGTTTCATGGGGTTTAGGCTGGTCACTCGGGTCCAACTTATGGCTGTGGAGACAATAATTTGATGACTCTAGGATAGTTAGGCCACCTTTAGTGCATGGGTTCAATGTGGGTCCAAGTGATCAACACTTGGGTTTAGGCTAGGCTAGCCATACCAATTGACCTAATTGATTGATCAACATTGTGTAGATGATTTTTATGAAGCTTTTTGGTGAAGGGTTAAAGTGATTTTGATTTCAATTGGTGAGTCAATTTGAGAGATTTTTTGAAATTTGGTCAATTTAGGCATGTTGGGTTAAACATGGGTCTAGGTTGAGTTAGCCTTAGGCTAAGTCCAAATTGAATGGTCCACATGATCAAGGGAGATGTTGTGAAAATTTTTTATGAAGACATAGAGTAGAGGTCATGGCTACTTCGACGCAAAATTGGGGATTTTTGGACTTAAGTTGAAATTAATGAAATTGGGGCTTTACCAAGGCCAATTGAAGGTCAAATTTGATGTGTAGGAATGTTATGAAGATTTTTCAACACAAATTGTGGTAAATGGAGTAGGCCATGGGTTCAATTTGGTGGAACCAAGTCATAGGGCCAAAATTGGGTTTTTGGTTTTGCTCAAAATTTAAATCATGGACCAATTGGGTTTGGATTTGGTCTAGATTGGTCGTAAAAAGGGTGAATTTGAGTTTAGGATTGAAATTGAGACCAATTGGATAGACATTTGAGGTAGGTTTGGGAAAAAAATGTGCCTTTAAAGGGAAATTTGGGGGTTTTGGTCAAAAGTGGTCAAATTGGGTCAGCTGATAGTTGAGAAAAATGAAATTGGGAATATTTGGGAGGTTTTGGGAATTTTTGGTATTTTTTGGAATTTTTGGAATTTTGGGCTAAGGAGGGGGTATTTTGGTAATTTGGCCAATTTTGGTGATTTTGGGTAGTTTGGGTGTTTTCAAGGTATTAGAAATCATTTTTGAACCAATTTGGGTATTTTGGGTAGATTTAGAAATTTTGGCCAAATTTGGGGTCCCAAAGGTATCTAAGTAATTTGGGGGAATTTAGAGGGAAAAGAATAGGTTGGGTATCTTGGTAGAGTTGGAGTGCTAACCACCATCAATAAGCCATGGACCAATGGAAACCCCATTTTGGGTCCTCTATGTAGTGATCTTAGCCAAACCCTAGCCTAGGGCTAATGGGTTTAGGGGACCACCTACATGAGTCTCCCAAAAGTATCAAGGGACCAAAGTCAGGAAATTCTGGGTTTAGGGTAGTGAGTGATTGTGAGTGAAGTGAGTTCCTTAAGCCCTAGACCAACACCCAGGGTTAACCTTAAGGTCCAGCAGTCCTAAGGGTTACTCATCTTGAGTTCCCCTAGGCTCCCTCTTAGTGACCCCACCTACTAAGTGCTAGAGGTTAGGACCAATATGTGGAACTTCAAGTTGAGTAAAGAAGAGTTTGGAATTTC
>NW_018226157.1:37773-45418 GCF_001263595.1 Phalaenopsis equestris | reverse complement strand
TTTTTTGGGCAAGCACCCCGCACGTATTGGCGTTGACCGACGAGATCAACAAAACCAATATAAACTCCTAAATCGACATACATAGAAAGGAGTTTATAATTTGAGTTACATTTTTTTTTGCTTGGGATTATGCAGGTGATTGTCTGATTGAAATCAAGGAATAGGGACTCTCGCTGGGGATCGAAGAGTGAATTTTGAGTTATGAAATTTTAGGTCTTTATAAAGGATGGAAATCAGTATATAAGTGCTGACCCCGAGGTGGGAATTGAAATTTGGGTATCAATCCCAAAATAAGAATCAGATGTCATAATCCTATTAAGGTGGTCTTGAAACTGATTTCAAAAGATGAGAATAGGATTGTGTGGGAGAACCAAATCGAGATGGAAAGAACAGAGGCTTACATCCGACTCAAAAGGGTAACAACAGTGTAGAAGATGGCAACCTTTAAGGATATGTCGCCAGAAAGAAAGGACTGTATCAGTTCGAGTTACCACTGGGGAGTTATATTCGAACTGACATATGACAGGGAGAATATATATGTCACGTTAGGAAAGAAAGCACTGGAACTCACATCCAACCTAAACGATGACGAAGAAAATATTTGCTACATTGAGGAGAGAAGCACTGGAACTCACATCCAACTCAAGAGGTGGCAAGGAAAATATATGCTACATTGAGGTGGAAAGATCTGTGACTCACATCCAACTCAAGTGGTAGCGGAAAAATATATTGATCACGTTAGGAAGGAAAGCACTAGTACTAGCATCCAACCCAAGAGGTGACAAGGAAATATATGCATCACGTTAGGAAGGAAATCACTAGGACTCACATCCAACCCAAGAGGTGGCGGGAAAAAAATATGCTACATTGAGGAGGAAAACTCTAGGGCTCACATCCAACTCAGAAGGTAACAATAAAATATATGTGTCACATTAGGAGGGAAAGCACTAGGACTCACATCCAACCTAAGAGGTGACAAGAAAATATATGTGCTACATCGAGAAGGAAAGCGCTGGGACTCACATCCAACTCAAGAGCTAACAAGAAAATATATGCGTCACATTAGGAAGGAAAGCACTATGACTCACATCCAACCCAAGAGGTGACAAGAAAATTTATATGCTACATTGAGGAGGAAAGCGCTGGGACTCACATCCAACTTAAGAGGTAACAAGAAAATAGGTGTCTCATGTTAGGAAGGAAAGCACTAGGCCTCACATCTAACCCAAGAGGTGACAAGAGAATATATGTGCTACATCGAGAAGGAAAGCGCTGGGACTCACATCCAACTCAAGAGGTAACAATAAAATATATGCGTCACGTTAAGAAGGAGAGCACTAGGACTCACATCCAACCCAAGAGGTGACAAGAAAATATATGCGTCACATTGAGGAGGAAAGCGCTGGGACTCACATCCAACTCAAGAAGTAACAGGAAAATATATGCGTCACGTTAGGATGGAAAGCACTAGGACTCACATCAAACCCAAGTGGTGATAAGAAAATATATGTGCTACATCGAGAAGGAAAGCGGTGGGACTCACATTCAACTCAAGAGGTAATAAGAAAATATATGCTTCACGTTAGGAAGGAAAGCACTAGGACTCACATCCAACCCAAGAGGTGACAAGAAAATATATGCGTCACAATGAGGAGGAAAGAGCTGGGACTCACATCCAACTCAAGAGGTAACAAAAAAATATATGTGCTACATCAAGAAGGAAAGCGCTGGGACTCACATCCAACTCAAGAGGTAACAGGAAAATATATGTGTCCTTATGCAAAAAATATGCAGATTCACACTTGTGAATTCGTGGGGAATATGTGAATAAAATATGAAAATATGTGAAGGAATCAGAATTTAGGTATTGATTGGGAAATGAGAATTGGATTTTTAAAGGGTCCTCACATCGATCGTCAGAGAATTTGAAGTTTGAAGGAATCGGAAGCCTTGACATCCATTAAAGGGGGCCTCACACCGATCCTCGGATATGGGGAGTCAAAATTTGGGTACTGACCCCAATAGTCATATGAAAATAGTGTAGAGAGTTTGTGATGTTGAATTTGCAAAAATGTGTCATGTGAAAAGGTTGATTTTGTTGAAGAAGATTTGTAGAGTTTTATGGGGTTTTGTGCAGAATGCAAAATTCCGCAAGGATGTGAAGAGAGTTAATGCAAATAAAGATAGTTGTGTTGCGCTCACAAAGAGTAAGAAACTCCAAAACCGAGAGAATCCTCTCAACGGATTCATTTTATTTTCTTATTATTTTTATCACATTTAATTTTTCAAAATGAGCTCTTTTTTCAATTTTTTTTTAAATTTTAATTTTAGTTGGTTGATTTTCAAAAGAAATTTGTTTTGTTGTTTATTCATTTGTGATTATTTTTGTTTGAATTTTATTTTTGTTAAATATTTGTTATTTCATTCTTCGTTCATTAAAATTCTGAACCAATGCGTGGTTCGTGGCTTCCATCCATCGCACAAAAAGGCAACTGACAAAATGACACATTTCTGAAAGAAATTTCCATTAGTTTGCTCCAATCAAAATATCACAGATCAAACATAGGCTCAGAGGCTGACGCCTATAAAAGGTACAACAAATAGTCCATATCAAAGTACGTTCAAAACATCTCATACCATGTATACATTGTAGGATGAGTATGTGTGGTACATATCATGTTGCTGTAAAAAAAAAGTGAACCCACTAACCCCTATATCAGGTATGACAAGCTCCTGATCGATCAGACCTTCTAAGCCACGCTCCAGGACAAGAGTTCCCTTTGCATGTACTTAGAGGTACAACCCTCTCATAGTTCGTACAGCAGCAGTTCTTCTAGCTTTGGGTCTGGCTAGAATCTGTATGGTGCTTTACTGTCGTCCATTCTACGGAAGGTTACGAACACCCTACGGTGTCGCACCCCTGGAATGTAGTGCTTGGCGACATCTGCCTCATTTCCTTTCAGAACTAAAACTCGACCAACTGGCAAAGAAATCTCTACGGCTCCTCTGAACTCACCAGGCCCGAATATCAATCTCTTTCCCAAAAAATATATTGCTTTTGCTTATGAATGAGGCCGTGCAGAAGGACCTCACAAAATCATGGTGGTCTTTATGGGGAGGGATGCAATCACCCTCATCATAGATGTTGATGATGCAACTATTTGGGATGCAGGTAGCTGGCAGTATGTTCCATCTAACCATCCTCTTGATCATCCACTTTATTATATGAGGTAGTGGATCTACCTGGCCATGTCTGAGGATCCCCGACGGATTTCCCTCTCTGTTATTTGTAAAATTATAATAGCAGCCGCACTGAATGGTGATTCTTCCTTTTCCTCTCATCCATTTCTTCGACTCAGAGTATGTTCTTTCCATGAGAGGTCAAGCTATGTTATTTCCATCAGAAGGCCTACTCAGCCTCTATCTCTCAAATTGAAGATGCAGTCAAGAATGCTTCTTTCGTCACTCTCGGAGAAAACCCTGGTATACAGCACCAAGCCTTCCAGTATGTTGATGATTCTTCCTTGAACTTCTTCGTAAAATTCAAATTCTTTTTTATTCACGTTGCTTATTTTGTAATACTCCATCGTACTAGGAGTCGGTAGCTGTCGCGGGCGCTCTTCCATCTGAACATTGGCAAGAACCCAAACTGGTGCTGACTGATCTGGAACATGAGATTCGACATCTAGAGAGATGTATGACCCTGTGCCCCATGGTCCATTGACCCTGTGCCCCATGGTATATACTGATTTGTCCCCAATGGGACGTATGGCTCATCCATCAGAAAATCTGGAGTCTGAGATCCATTGGTGGTCGAGGTATACTCTTCCAACATACCGAAGTGTCGTAAATGTAGAACATTGCAATTCGGGCACTCTACAAAAGCTAATGTGGCTGATGTCCCTGTAGGTATCTCGGCGTGCACGTCGGGCAACCCGTGCATAAGACATCTGAAGTTGAAACTGTCTCCAGCTCTGTGATGAACCCTGGTTCTTCATCTGTGGCGGGTAGGTTGGAAGAAGTCTCTTTCATGTCTGGATCATAAATATGCCCCTCAGAAATAGGGATGAGTAAGTTGTTTGTTTCTCTCTTACATATGCGTTCTTCTCGTAGAAAAGCCCTCTAATTTCTGCGGCTGACATTTCTGTGTTGCATCCTGCGAAGCGAAGCATTTGGAAGTCGTTCGTTATTGGCGGCTACTAGGCATCCAGCTGGTGTAGCTATGATGGATGGCAGGCGGCTGGGCCCCTCCATCGGATCCTGCTCTATTATCACGCTCTTGCCTTTATGTGATGCCTTATCTTTGGCGGTCACCCTCAGTAGTGAAGGCAATCCCTCTTTTTCTCTGCAGCTGACTACATTCATCAGAAGACCTTTGTAGTCCATGCGACTTAGTTAAAGTCTATGTTGAAGTCTATGGCACCGCCTTGCAGTGCCATTTCCTCATTCAGTGTGAGGCTCTAGCTATCCTTGAAAGCAAAGATCAACCTCTGTCCCGACATTTTTCTACAAACGACAGAAAAAATGTCAGTGGGCCAAAACTTGGCATTAACAAGAACAAAGAAATGTATTTATTGAAGTAAATTTTAGCTTATTTTAGTGAAATGAATTGTTTATTTATGTATGAATTTTGTTTAATTTTTGTGGAACATTATACTCAAAAGTAGAAATGAGAAAATTTGAATATTTCTCAAAATTTTCATTATTTTGAGGTTAATTACAAAATTTGGACCCGGTCATAGACATTTGGCCACATAGATAACCCTAAAATAATCGAAATTTTAAAGTTTCAAAGTAAGAAAAGGCAAGCGACATCAGGCTGCGTAATAGGTTTTCAGGTATAGTCAATTTATTGGTAACATGGGTCTTTTGCCCTGAAAGTCCACTAACTGGTAGGTTCCTCCTGTGCAGACCTTTTCAATGACAAATGGTCCCTCCCAAGTTGGCTTGAATTTTCCACCTATTTTGCGGCATGCAAGAATAGGCCTTTTGAGCATAAGTACGAGGTCACCAACTTTGAATGTCCTTGGGCGGACCAATTTGTCATAGGCTTGTACCATCTTTGCTTGGTAAAGCTCCAAATGTTGTTCTGCTTCTAGTCATTTTCCCTCAAGACTTTTCAGTTCTTCAAGTATGAGTTTTGCACTTTCTCCTGTTGTGAGTTGGTTTGCAACAACAACTCTAAGAGACGGTGTTTGGATTTCTAGTGGTAGCACAACCTCAGATCCATACACAAGCATATAAGGTGTAAACTGAGTGGGAGTCCTGAAAGTCGTCCGATAGGCCCATAAGGCTTCTATTAGTTTGTTGTGCCAATCTCTTTTATTTTCATCCAGTATTTTCTTTAAAATTTGTACCAATATTTTGTTGAAGGCTTCAACCATACCATTTTCTCTGGGATAGTAAATCGTAGAGTATCTCCAATCTATCCCATGTCTTTTGACGAAATTGTTGATCTTTATGCTTCTAAAAGTTGTCCCATTGTTGGAAATTATTCTTCGCGGTGCTCCAAAAAGGTAGACAATTTGGCTTTTGAAAAATTAAAGGACATGTTGTGTCGTAACCTCACGCAACTATACTGCCTCTGCTCATTTGGAGAAGTAATCTGTAGCGGCAAGTATAAACATGTGTCCTTTGAAAGATGGGGGATCTATCGGACTTATTATGTCTGTGCCCCAACACTCGAATGGCCATGAGGCAACAATTAGGTGTAGCACATTCGGAGGTTGGTGTAAGACCACCCCATGCATTTGGCATTAGTGACATTTTCTAGCTGTAGCCATGCAATCGGACACCATTGCTGGCCATGCCCGAGTCTTTTGATTTTCATTTTCATTTTTGGCCCTGACTGGTGAGCGCCACACAATTCTACATGTAGTTATTTGACAATATTTTGTGCTTCAGCTTTGCTCAAACACCGTAGCCACATCTGGTCGACTAATATTATGTATAGAACGTTTCCCATCAGGGTGTAAGACATAGCCCTTCTTGTGATGTGGTGTACCTCAGACTTACCTTCTGGTAGCTTTCCAGCATGCAAATATTCTATTAATGGCTTGCGCCAATCTTTGTTATTGTCTGCAACTGTATTTATTGCTTCTTCTTTTTCAAGCTTGTGTAGAGTTTTGAGGTTGATCTGAGACAAGACTCTTCTTCCTTGCACTATAATTTTAATGGAATCCTCCGGGGGAAATGCCATTTCCTTAGCAAGTTCTGCTAGAGCGTCGGCATGGGCATTATCTCCCCTAGGAATCCGGTAGAAAGTTACATCGGGAATCTGCTCCAGGAGCTTCATTGTGTACTGATAGTATTCTACTAACCTTGGTTTCAGAGTTCTGTATTATTCTATTTTATCCAGCGACTTGCTGGATGACGAGTTGTGAGTCACCATAGATGGCAATGTTTGTTATATCCATTGAGATTGTCATTCTCAATCTGGTGATTAAAGATTCATACTCTGCTTCATTGTTGGTGCACGACTCTGTCAGGTGGTATGAGAACCTCAACATACCCTTATCTGGTGTGATAAAGATCAAACCGATTCGTGCTTTGCCGTTCGTGCGTTGCCGGGTATAATTGTGCCTGATCCTTTGTCTTTTTTGGCTGACGAAGCGGCATCAAAGTACTTTTCCCAGCACCGCACGTTGGAAAATTTCATTTGTAGTATTTGCTCATCTGGTAACTCGTCGTTGGAGAGGACCCAGCTGGCAATGGGTGTGCAGCGAGAAAGTCTGCTAGTATTTGTCCCTTGATAGCACGGAGGGGAACAAAAGTTATATCAAATTGTAATAAGATTATTGACCATCTTGCTAGACGTCCGGAGAGTGTTGGTCAGGTCATCATATATTACAACGGATTAACTTTCAAGATCAGGTTAATCTTATGAGAAAGCATGTAATGTCTAAGCTTTTGAGCGGCAAAAATTAACGCTAGACAATGCTTCTCAATTGGTGGATACCTTATCTTCATCGGTATTAGGCAACGACTCAAGTAGTAGAGTGCATTTTCTTTACCCTCATCATTGACTTGGGCTAAGAGGGCTCCAAGAGTGTCGTCTAAGGCCGCGGTATAAAGTATCGACGGTTTCCCTGGGATAGGGGCTGCCAAGACAGGAGGTGTCATTAAATATTGTTTAACGTCCTCGAAGGCCCGCTGACATTTCTCTTCCCAAACAAATTTGGTGTCCTTTTTAATTAATGCCGAGAAAGGCTGACACCTACCTGAGAGATTAGAAATAAAGCATCTCAGATATGCCAACTTCCCCTGGAACGTATTTTTTTTAAGGTTTTAGTAGGAGGCATTTCCAAGATAGCTTTAATTTTATCTGGGTCAATCTTGATTCCCCGATGACGGACAACGAATCCTAGAAATTTCCTAAAGGTAACGCTAAAGACGCACTTTAAGGGATTCATTTTAAGGTCATATCGTCGTAACCGTTCAAACATGATCCTCAAATCATACAAACGGACTATTTTTTGTTTACTTTTGATGACTAAATCATCCATGTAACATTCTACTTTGTTATGAATGAGGTCGTCGAAAATCTTCGTCATTGCGCGCTGATATGTTGCTCCGGCGTTATTTAGGCTGAATGACATCACTGCGTAGCAGAAAATTCCGATCGGTGTTTTGAAGGTTATAAGTG
>NW_018226157.1:33759-36875 GCF_001263595.1 Phalaenopsis equestris | reverse complement strand
CAAGGTGTTCACAAAATGGTTTATCCGATCATGCATCGTCTCATATTCACTTGTCTCATCATCTTCTAAGGAGATCCTGTACTGAGGTTTCTCTTGTCTTGTCATCATTATTTCGTCTTTGAAACTGTCTTCTTCACCAATATTGATAGTTGGCCTAGTCCGTTCAACAATTAAGTTGATCCTTCCTCACCCACATCTCCGGCCTTGACCTCGAGTGTGCGAACTAAAAGAACCTACACCAACTCGTTGTAAGGGAGTGGTGGAAGATTGCTGAAGTGGATTTGAATGACCTCCTCTTTGTAATTCTTCTGAATCTTCATCTTTGTTTGTGATAACTTCAGGAGAGAAGATAATTTTCTTTGGAGGTGCGTAGTAGGCAGAATCTTCATGGATATCAACTTCATGCACTGAGAATGGTTGTAATACTCCTTTGATGCAATTTTCTTGACGATCTTTATAGTACTTGATGCATTGGTGTAAGGATGATGGAACCAAGTTGTGCTCATGAATCCATGGTCGACCAAGTAGAGCATTAAAAGAGGTCTCAACGTCAATGATATGAAATTTAGCGGCTGTCACGAGTTCTCCAACATTCATAAGTAATGTAATTGATCCCAGGGCTCTTTTCTCGCTTTTGGTTGAATCCTCTTAACATCATTTTATCGGCCGTAAGTTCTTGTGCTTCAATATCCAAGTAGGCCGATGTCTGTGGGCTCATCAAGTTAAGAGATGCTTCAAGATCTACTAAAACTCTGGACAACACAAATCTGCCGATGTTGACGGAGATGTAGAGTGGACGGTCGTGGTCAGTGGTACCAGCAACAAGTCTTCATCTGTGAAGGTTACCCCAGGATGTTTTTTCAACGAACAAACTTCATCTGAGGATGTGCTGGCCGACTGAGCTAAGCAAATTTCTGGGTCAAGCAAAGCTGTAACCAGAGGCTCTCTCATCTCCTATCACAGGATCAGAACGTCGTAGAGGCTTAATCGAGCCGGCAACTTCCTAAGATGATCATTATCTGCTTTCCTTTATCTGTTGGATCTGTTCTTGGTGGTAAAACTTTTCCACTCCTTAAGTTAACTTCTGTAATTTCTTCTTCTTGAGATATCATTGTTGAATTCTCCAGTGTCTCCTCTTCTTTGTCGGAAAGATGTAGGTTGATCGTAAGCGGTGTATCGTGATGCTCGAGAATTGGCTCATCGTTATTGGTACTATTGTAAACAGTATCATTGATGTCTTATTTAGACTTGACAACGAGTTCATCAGACTCGAGTACAATTTGAGGATCATTTTGGGGATCAAGATCAAAGTTAGATTGGTCATAGTTACGTTATTACCAAAACCAGTTAAAACGTAGCCGAAATCACTATCATTATATTCATAAGACCCTAGAGGGACAAAAAGATAATCATACAAAGTCAAGGGTTCGAGGATTTTCTTCCCCAAATCTGAGACAACCAATCTAGTAGAAGCAGTCCCTATCCTACACCCCGTGCTATCTATATTTGTAGTGATGCTTCTCTTCTTCTTCTTTGTCCTTGACGATGACCGCTCTCCTAACAAAACCTTCATCGCTGGCTTGGTATGCTGCGGACTTTGAATGGTGGCTTGTTTTGATGTAGACTGGATTTTGTTCAATATTTTCTTAGATCTGCTCCAGACCTCATTCCATCCTTCTTCTCTAGTATATGCAGAAGATTGTTTTGATGGATCCTGTATTTGATTGAGGACCCTTTTGAGCTCATCCCAAGTTGTACTCCTTCCCTCTGTTTCAGTATACGGATCAATTGGGTCAAAATCATATTTATGGAACCTTTTTCAGGTTCTCTTAAATATTCTTTCGGGATTGTTATGTTCCCTTGTTATGGGATTGTTATGTTCCCTTCTTTAAGGTTCCTCTCAAGCTAATCTTTAAAGATGAAGCATTTTTCTATAGTGTGCCCAAGCAACCAATGATATGGGCAATAATTTGGTTCATTCTCCATATCCGCCTCTTCGGGCTTCTTCGGGTCTGGTAGTCTGAACTCCGGCTTCTTCATCAGACTTTTAAATATTGTAAGTATAGCTTCATCGTTGAAAGAATGCACTGTTTTACGTCATTCTGATAGAGACATTTCCAAAGATATTCTCTTATACCCTATTCGAGGTGATCCTTCTTGAGGCGGTCGCTGGTTGGATTGACTACTCTATTTTTGAGCATACTGTGACGAAAACTAGCGAGGTTCTTCTGCATATATCTTCATCGGCTACTTTCCTTTATCGACGGTTGCTACTACTCTTGATTTCTTTTCGAACACTCTGTGGCTTTACTGAGTAGCTTCTCGAAGGATTTGATGGTGAGTCCCTTGAGCATGAAAGCTACTGGCTCATGAATGCTCTTGAGTAGAATTTCAATCGCATGATGTTCCTGTAGCTGAGGTTCACATTTAATGCTAAGGTTTCTCCACCTCAAAATATAGTCCACCAAAGTTTTGCTATGCTTTTGTTTTTTCATCATGGGCTCTCCAATAGACACATGATGTTGTGCCACGACAAATCTTTTCACAAATAGCTGTTCCAACTTGGAAAATATTCTAACTGACCCATTGGACAAGTCAGCGTACCAGTCAAAAGCAATTCCTGACAAACTGCTGACAAACTCCTGGAAGAGTAGAGCTTCACTATTTCTCGTGTTGCCACAGCTGGCTCGAAAATGTGCTATATACTGTTGGGATTCCCAATCCCATCAAATATCTTGAAGTTTGGGGCCACAAAACCCTTGGGGAAAGGCATGACATTGAATTCCTCCGGGTAAGGTCTACCCTTTAGAACCAATGCCCCACCCTTAGATTGGGTTAAGGTGTCCCGCACTTGTTCAACCATTTACTTGAATTCTCTCTAGCATAGCACCTGATGGAGAATTCTTTCTATGTTGCTCGTCTCTGTTTGCTGAAGCAACCTCTCTTCTTTCATCTGTGATGTGCATGATTTCTGGCTGATTGATCTCTAGAGAAGCCAATTGCGGCGCTTGTGATTGCCCCTGAATAGTGGCCATGGCGGTCATGGCTGCGGTCATCTCTTATATTCTTTTCTCCAGTAGACTAACTTGCTCATCCCTTAGAAGGATAACCCTACA
>NW_018226157.1:28986-33464 GCF_001263595.1 Phalaenopsis equestris | reverse complement strand
TCCTCTACTTGTTCCTCTATCTCGCTGGCTATTGTTGCGACAATGTCAGATATTTCAGACCCTGGTTTCATTCTCTGTCCTTGTCTCGCGGGCTCACCGCGGGCTCTCTGGACTGTATCGGTGCAGCGACCTTGGGTACCCATACCTTTTTCTATTTCAACAATGATGTCTCAAATTTTGATGATGTCTCAGGATGGAGTGTCTTAATAGAAAAATTGGTATGTCGAGGGAAAGTATGCTCCCCGTAGTGTAGACCTGCTACAGTTCCAGGTAATCGTCTTGTCTTTTTCTTTGGGATTGTAGGAATATCTCTATAATGGGTGACGGGTAAGATTTTTGGACCCAGTCTTGACTTAACCGGTAGACGTCCTGCGGTCCTCACGGTCTTCGTAATGGTACAATCAATAGTAACTACTGTGGTATCAACTTTGTTCCTTAAACGGAACCAAACAGGGATGCGAGTAGGGGGCACTCCAGTTGTCTTGTGGAACTGTCTGGCAAACTTGACGCCCTTCAAAATTTTCTTATTAATGAGAGGGGAAATTGCATGTCCCACTCGTTTAAGTAACTCGCTAACTGAACATCGTTCTTTGGTAGCTAGCCTTTTGAAAACTGTACTAACTCGGGTGATAGGAGTGAACTTCTTTCTCTCCTCACCATGTCCATGAAGTGTTGGTAATGCGGAAGCAATTCACCGGATACTCTCATATCCATCGGTATCCGTCAGAGGATAGAATCTACTCCCTCGTAGGAGTGGATAAATTTCCAGTAATCCTTCTTCATCTTGATGAGGCTCCTCCTCAATGGGTGTCTTTTCATAAGCCTGGGCTTTGATGGCCCTTCAAACCCACCCTTCTGTTACGGTTCTTTTTTTGGCTTCGGGTAAGTGGTACAGTCTTTGGACTTGACCCAATTTCAAACACGGGTGGTGGGACAGTTAATCCTTCAGTCGGATCCTCAATAATCATTACTTCTTTCCCCTTAACAGCAGCGGGGCTAGCAGGTTTTGCGGGTGCCGTGATGGCAGTAGTTTTGGACTTCTTGCAGGAAGGGAAGTCTTGAAGAAAGTTCAGACTGAATTCTATAATCGGTTCCTGTATTTCCGGTGTGTTTTGAGGCAGCGATCTTCATTATCACAAATGGGGCTTTCCCGAGGAAGACCTCGAGATCTTCGAATCCGGCACCAAATTTGAGCGGAAGAGCGAGGTTGCGGGCTTCGTGGCTTGTTGGCAGGTTGCAGGAAAAGGTCAGCGTTGGGTAGGCCATTGCAGTAGGCTTGAAAATAGAAAGTTTGGGGTTAGCTATATGGCCAAAACCTCATAATTTTTTAGTGCAAGCACTAAAAGTAGCAAGCACTGAAAGTAGAGGTTGATCTGTAGACTGGGCGGGTCTTAATTTATGGGTATTTTTAAAATTTTGTTTAAGAAAAATCAAGAGGTGTAAAATTTAATTAATATAAGAAATTTTAAAGTGTTCACAATTTAAGTGTTCACAGCACAACACGATTTGATTTAATTTGCAAAATAGCAAATCAAATTTGGAAGGGAGATGTGAAGTAATATAAAACCCAACGGATCCAGTATGGGACCAACATAACAACGCACAGGGCCCGGGGTGGAACTAGTCCACCGACACACCTATTGGTGGTTCGACCCCACGTGAAAATTTAAAGAGTCCTTAATGGCCTCCTGAACCCCTCTGTTCATAGATGGTTGAAGAGATAGTTTTGAAGTCCAAGGAGTTAGCCGTACTTTCCCAAGACTAAAATGGGTAAATTATGCCAACGGAAGAAGGGTAATTTGGTCCAAGAGGGGCATGGACACATTACCGATGTGTGAAGATAATATATTTCTTGATTTGTATGGAGAGAAAAGCTTGTCCCCAGCGGAGTCGCTAGAAGTTGTCAGTCACCAAAATCAAAATCCCATTGCCCGCTTTGGAAGGACGTTTTAATTTACATATATATTTAGTTTTAGAAAAATATGAAATCAAACTGATCCCATATTTTACATAGTTTAAATGAAAGAGCACTGTACCTCAAATCCCATTTTATTTTCTGACAAGTTCCCCTATTTAATATAAAAAATTAAATAGAGTTTATATTAAGCTGGGTTCGGACAAACTTCTTATAAGGGCAAGCCCCTATAGTTAATTACATCTTAAATGACCGAACTCACCTAAGAAGACTCTCGATAAAAATCAAGAAATATTACCTACAAGGAGTTCAAAATGGTAGGACTTTTCAATGAGATCGGACAAAGAGGTGTGAAAGGGGATTGGTTCAAATTTTGAATATTTTGTAGAGTCTAAAAGAGAAAGAACTAGGGGATGTCGTAGATCCAGAGGAGAGGAGAACCTCGGTGACTTCCCAAGCTATCCTAATGTTTGGCTTTAGCTTTGAGGAGAAATATTTAGGTATTTGATCCTGCCAATTTTTATTTGTTAGGGCTTACATTCGTGTAAACGATCACATAAATAGCCTGGAAGATATGAGGATTTAGGTTGTGACAAACGACAACCTCGGAATCCTAAGATGAGTTAGGGCTTATGTTGTATAGCACGACTATACAAAGTTTGAGGATTTATGTTGCACTAGGAAGACAACTTCAAAATCCTATGGCTTGTTATTTAATTATAAGGAAGGAACGATTTAGCTAGTGTAGACATGTTCTGTTGTTGAAGATGGTCGTGCTGCCCACCATGCTAGCTCCAAACTCCTTACAATGATGAGTTTGAGTTTCCTAGGGTGTCCAGTTATGATGTTAAATCAGGTGGCCCTATGGTTGTACTTCTTTAAATTTTATGGGGGATGTAAAGTTAATTAGAGCGATACCGGTTAGAATCCTACGGTTCCCTCGTTCTGAGACTACTATTTTTTATTGGATTCACTTAGTCCAAATGAATCTACTAAACTCAATTTAATGAGTTCCATAATTTCATTTAGACCGTGAGAAGCCTTGTTAGCAACCGTAGATAACCTCCTCCGAGGGATTCCCGATCATCTGATAGAGAAGTCTTAATTTAGTTGTAGTTGCTGTTTTGTGTGATGTTTGTGATTAAATTATGAGTTGTTTAATATTTTGAATGTTGTAACGGTGAATTTTATCTTGGTTGATTTTAGTTTTGGTTTTTGTTTTGGTTTTGGTTTTGTGGCTATCCTGACAGTTTTAGTTTTCATACAGAATATCATCGTTGTTTAACATGGAAGAAATTTGCAGGTACAAAAGTACAATATGAAAGTACTAGATTGACAGTACAAGAAAGACAACGCTGAAAACTGTAAAAGTGTGTCTGTCGAGTCTTCTCGTTCCACCACCTAAAGCTTGAAATGCATGTTATGGCAGTTTATGAAGAGCAAGAAAAGTAAAGTTTTGGTAATTTTCCTTATCACCTGGTGAAAAGTCTCGAGCTCATTTAAACTTATTATTTTGCTTCATAATTCATCCTATGAACACCCTAATGCTCAATGAACATTGATGTATAAATTATCCCTAATTCGGCTTGTAGTTTTTGAAAGATGTTTTAATTTTAATTGTGTTTGTTTTTATAATCCTCATTTAATCAGTCTTGAATTAACTTAGGTTACTACTAAACCCTTAAGACCTAGGTGAGTGTCTTAATTAGTTTTGAAAAGGTTAAGCTTTAGGTGCTCATTATTTATTATTTGAATTTCATTTGAAAATCAAATAGGGGTATTAAATTCATTAATTATTGACTTCAAAAGTCATACCCTAAAGTCCTAGGTTCAATTTATTTTAATAAACTTCCAATTTTTAATAATCTAGAAATTTATTAACTTATCTTTTTAATTAAGAAAGTGAGGTTGGTTTCTACCAATTAACCCCTTCTGTTCCAAACATCTAAATTAAGATCAGAGGTTGCCCATTTCCCTCCTTGAATTAAGCCTAAATGTTAATTAAGGCTAAACTTCCAAAATTACACATTTGCCTCTAAGGCTCTACACTTCATAATCCATCAAATTTAATCCAAATGACTTTGAAATTTTTATCCTACCTCATTCATGGGTCAATTAGGACATCATATTAGAAAATGTGATTTTTGAAAATTTAATTTAATTTATATAATTATTTTCATGCAAAAATAGGATTTTTCAAAGAATATTCCAAACTTCACCAAGGTAAATTCTAATCGCTTGAAATTTTTACTGGAGGTAGGACTAGACCAGAGAAGCCTTTAGGCAAAATGTCATGATTTTTGGAATTTTATTTGAATTTTAAGAATTATTTTAAGTTCTGGGGTATTTATTAAATATAAAATATTTTAAATGGGAAAAATTAAGTTTTGTATTTTTGAAAAATCTTCTTAAGGTCAGAGAACCCAAAAGAGAAAATTTTATATTTTTATTTGATTTATTGGAAATATTTTTAGGGAAAATCCATTTTAAGCCTTTAAAAATTATTTTTAAGCTTTAAAATTCAGTATCTTTATTTAGAAAATTAGGAAAAATATCCTAATTG
>NW_018226157.1:27088-28926 GCF_001263595.1 Phalaenopsis equestris | reverse complement strand
ATGAGTTTAATATTTTATGATTTTTTTTATTTTTTAATTATTAAAAATAATTAAAAAAAGGCTAAAAATCAAGTTTTTATTTTAAATACGATTTTATTTTTAAAAAGCACTCCTGATCACAGAGAACTCAAAGAAACAAATTTTTATAAATTTTTGAGTTACATTTTGAGTTATATTTTGATTTTTAAAAATCATTTAAATGCTAAAATGATATTTCTCTTTAAAAATCAACTTTAGTTACTAAATGAATTCAAAATGCTTTGAAATTTTTATGGTGAGTTCTTTGGATCCTAAACAATAGTGGAGATAAAAAAAATAAGTCAATTAATTGTTTTTATTTTTCAAAATAAATTTTCTTTGTGTTTTAGGGCTGGTGAAGATTAAGTGTATTCTCATTGACTTAACACATGAAATTATTTCCAAGGGGTCCTCTGGTCATAGTGAACATTCCAAAATTTTCTTGAAATTTCCTGAGCAACATGCTAATTATCATGATTAATTTATGCAAATAATAGACATAAACTTGAAAAATATGGATCTCTGTCTACGAACCTCCTCTGACTTTGAAAAAATCAGAGGATTTTCTCTAAGACAAAGGCAACAACATGCAAAAATTTCAAGCCATGGTGATATTACTACATACTTGGAGAATCAAAACATCCAAATCAGTGTTTAATTAATTAAAAATAAAATGTGCATCAAATGGACTCTTGGTTGAGCTAGCCTTGGGCAAAGACTGTATCACTGGTGAGTCAATTTGAGGGGTTTTTTGAAGGGTTGAAGTGATTTTGAGTTCAATTGGTGAGTCAATTTGAGGGATTTTTTGAAATTTCGTCAATTTATGCATGTTGGGTTAGACATGGATCTTGGTTTAGCTAGCCTTGGGCTAAGTCCAAATTGAATGGTCAACATGATCAAGGGAGATGTTGTGAAGATTTTTCATGAAGACATAGAGTGGAAATTTTTGGGTTAAGGCCCTCAATTTGGTGAAGTTTAGGGACACGGCTAATTTGAGGCAAAATTGGGGATTTTTGGACTTAAGTTAAAATTAAATGAAATTGGGGCTTTACCATGGCCAATCCAAGGTCAAATTTGATGTGTAGGAATTTTATGAAGATTTTTCAACATAAATTGTGGCAAATGGAGTAGGCCATGGGTTCAATTAGGTAGAACCAAGTCATAGGGCCAAAATTGGGTTTTTGGTTTAGCTCAAAATTGGGTTCAAATCATGGACCAATTGGGCTTGGATTTGGTCTAGATTGGTCATATCAAAAGTTATTTTGTGTTTAGAATTGAAATTGGGGAAAATTGAGACCAATTGAATAGACATTTGAGGTAGGTTTGGGAAAAAATGGGCCTTTAAAGGGCAATTTGGGGGTTTTCATCAAAAGTGGTCAAATTGACCAAACTGGGTCATGTGATAGTTGAGAAAAATGAAATTGGGAACATTAGGGAGGTTTTGGGAATTTTTGGGATTTTGGGGAGGTTTTAGGAATTTTTGGGATTTTTTTGGAATTTTTGAAATTTTGGGGTAAAGAAGGGTATCTTGGTAATTTGGCCAATTTTGGTGATTTTGGGTAGCTTGGGTGTTCTTAAGGTGTTTGAAATGATTTTTGAACCAATTTGGGTATTTTGGGTAGATTTGGGAATTTTGGCCAAAATTGGGGTCCTAGAGGGATCTAGGTAATTTGGGGGAATTTAGAGGCAAAAGGATAGGTTGGGTATCTTGGTAGAGTTGGAGTGTCAACCACCATAAATAAGCCATAGAATAATGGAAACCCCATTTTGGGTCCTCTATGTAGTGATCTTAGCCAAACCCTAGCCTAGGGCTAATGGGT
>NW_018226157.1:21039-26937 GCF_001263595.1 Phalaenopsis equestris | reverse complement strand
ATAATGACCCCACCTACTAAGTGCTAGAGGTTAGGACCAATATGTGGAACTTCAAGTTGAGTAAAGAGGAGTGTAAAATTTCTAATGGTGAGAGTTCCTTGTTTAGTTTTTTAAGAATAGTTAATAGGAAAGTCCTATGGCTACACCTTAGGCTACTAAAGAGGAAAAACTAAACCACAACCAAAAGTGAGGTCACAATAGGGTAATTTGTCGATCAACATAAAGCTTTTGCAGACTAAAACACATGCCATAATTTTCTTAGTTTACTTAATCGAGTATTGCTATCAAGTAATGTGTCTATTCCTCGGGATAGGTTCATCACTTGCGGTATTGCACTTGTTTATCTAAACTATTGCATTTATGGGAACGATTTAGTCTCATATTTTGAAATTTAAAATATTATTTTTCAATATATATATATATATGAAAGGGCAGAGTTTCAATTAAGCTAAAAAAAGGGTACAATCCTGAGATGGGGGGCACTAAAGTTATCCCCGTGAAGTAAAAAGAGAGAGGGAGGGGTGGGAGAGGTAGAAACACATTTTAATTGAGATTCAGCTCCAGATATGGCTAGGTAATTTGCTAGCCTACTTCCTTCTCTGTAATTAAATGAGAAGTAAATCCTCATGTCCCTGATCAGGTGCTTTATCTAGATAATCCACTGTTGAATGTGGCACGGGGGTGTTTCTGCCTAACATATAGTCCATAAGTTGGGAAGAGCCCACTTTAGCCTATAAGAGTTTGTAGTTGTTTGAGTTGGCCAACTTAAGAGCCTAGAACAAAGCTATTGTTTCTGCTTCCATTGTATCCTCAGCCATGGTAGGAGATTGAATATAGAGCAAGCATCTTCCTTGAGATTCTCTGAAAACACCTCCAATTCCAACCCTCTTAGAATTGAAGCTTTCATCAGTGTTGATTTTAGTGAATGGGAACAAATGTTTGTTCCAAACACCTTCAACACCTTGAAGCTTTTCTGACCAGCAGTCTTGCAGATGTTCAGAATGTTAGGGAAGCTTTTCCACTAAATCAGCTTTCTCACGAAAGCCAAACAATTGGAAACCACCATGCCAGCAACCACTGGTTGGTCCTCATGTCTAACCTGGTTTCTAGCCGCCTATATGAACCAGGCAGTGATAAATGGAATAATCCCCAAATCCTGGTCATTCCAGCCACTCTAGCAATCAGTGAGCCTTTTCCTCTCTAGATTCATTGTGTTAATGTGTAGGTGTGTTTGCAAGGCCTTCCATATATGTTGAAAAAAATTGCAGTAGAAGAGCAGATGGGAGGTAGATTCCATGTCCTTCCTGCACAGATGGCACATGGAGGGGCCTCTAAGTCTCTTAAGTTTGAGTATATCATCAGTTGGCAGTAAATTATTGAAAACTCTCCATGATAATGAGGACATAGAGGGAGTTAGAAACTTATTCCACAAGCACTCTCCCCAAGCCACCTTGTCGAAATGGTACATCTTTTCATAAATGGCTTTAGTCAGGATTTGGTTGTAGCAGGAAGCTAAAGCCAAATAATCCCTTCTGGTTCTGTCAAATTGTATGTTGGTGACCTGTTTAACAGAATTTTCAATTAGGATGGTTTTCAGTATATCCTATGACCAGGTGTTGTACTCCCAACAGTCTTTCACCATAATATTGCTGTTGTTGATCTCTGGCAAAGGTTCCAAGAAGTCCTCTGGGCACAACCTGTCCTGCCAGAACTGCAAATTCCCATGGCCTGACTCCTATAAGTAAATCTTTTCAGTAGCATCTCTCACCTTTAGCATATTCTTCCATGTTTTAGAGTCCCCCAAACTCCTTGTAATAGAATTGGGGCATGCAAATCTGCAATATTTGGCATGTATAAAGTGTGCTCAAAGAGTATCTTGATGTCCGAATTTTAACCAAAGCATACACAAACTTGTCTGTTGAAGCTGCTCAAGCCCCTTGAACCCCAGACCTCCAGCTGAGTAGGATTTGGCCACTTTCTGCCAACTAGCCCATATCATTTATTTTCTCTGCCCATGACGTAGGATTCTGTTGAAAATTCTTTCAAGCAAAAGCTGAGTGCTCTTCTTCATTGCAGCCATCTATAGAATATACATGAGGAAGGTAGTAAGGATTCTTTTCAAGAGAGTTATCCTGCCACCATTAGAAAGGAAGGAATTTGCCCAACTCTATAATTGGAAGTTAATTTTGTCTACAACCTCATCAAAATGTGTTAATTTGGTCCTTCCCTTGAATAATACTTGGTATTTTGCAATGTTTACTTTCAAACCTGATGAGTTCTGGAATTCATGTAGACAAGCATGAAGCCTCTTAACTGCAGCTTTGTTGGCTCTGGAGAAGACTATAATGTGATCAACATACACCAAATGACTGATATCCAAGGTTGATTTGTGGTGATACTTGTTGTAACTCTTCCTTTGGTTGGGCTTGTCAAGTAATCTTGATAGGTAATCCAATGCAAGAATGAAGATGGTTGGAGAAAGGGGTTTTTTTTGTTTCAAACCCCTGGAAGCTATGAAGTAACCATGTGCACTGCCATTTATAAGTACAGAATTCACATTCCCTTCAAGCCATCTTTTGATGATTAGACATGAGTCATTGGAGAAACCCCTAGCTCTCAGTATCTCAATCACAAAGTCCCAATGTATAGTGTCATAAGCCTTCTCAAGATCAATTTGTATATCATGTTTTCTCTCCAAAATGGTTTTTCTAAGTCTTGCAGTAGTTCCTATGCCAACAGTACATTGTCTCCAAATCTCCTACCTTTCACGAAGGCTTCCTGCTTAGGACTTATAATGTGTTGCAAGATGGGTTGGAGCCTCCTCACCAGGATCTTACTTATGATTTTGCTAACCACATTAGTAAGGCTTATAGTTCTAATTTTTTTCTAACTCTCCTTGAAGGTTGATTTAGGGATAAAAACAATATAAGCAGCATTAAAATACATAGGTAATGCACACCCTTGAAAGAAGTACTGTATAACAGTGATTACCTCCCCCTTAATGATGTCCCAAGCCTTTTTATAGAAGTCAACTGTGAAGCCGTCTGGACTTGTAGATTTGGAGCTATCAATTGAGAGAAGTGCTTGTTTGACTTCTTCTTCACTAGGTACTTCAGCCAAATTAATAACAGCAATGTGTTCATGATCAAAAGCAAACATGTTATAGTCAATCTACTTTCTGGCAAGGTGAGTGCACTGCATCAGTTGCTGACAGTAACCAACAACACTCTCAACAATATCTCCCTTATCTTTTAGCTAGTTCCCTTGATTGTCTTTAGTAGCATGGATAGTTTTACATCTCCTCTGATATTTGATGGATGCATGATAAAATTTTGTATTCCTGTCACAATCTTTAAATTTGATTTTGGAAGCCTTTTGCTTAAGAAAGAGATCTTGTCATGCCATAGCAGTTAGGAGCTTTTCATTGCTTCTATGAGGGATGCCTCATCCACTTGGCTAAGGATGTTATCATTTTCCAATTCCTTTAACTCTTTCTCAAGCTGGTCCACATGAGTCATGATGTTGCCAAAGGTGTTCCAATTCCAGTGAATTAAGGCCTTTCCAACCTTTTTCTGCAATCTCCAAAGCTTGATCAAAGGATTTGGATGTTCACAATTCCTCTAATGCTCTTTTATAGTGTGAAGAAATTCATGATGAGTTGCCCAAAAGTTGAGGTATCTGAAGGGAGGTTTGCTTGGTTGGTTAGATGCTGAAATGGTTATCAGTAGGGCTCTATGGCCAGAGCCAGCCATTCTGAAAGGGGTAATGGAGGTTTGTTGGAAGGTTTGTACCAAGTTTTCATTCACAAGGATTCAGTCCAGTCTTTCCTAGAGTTTATAACCTAAATCAAATAAGCCCGAGACCTGAATGTTATCATTGAATGCTGTCAGGGTGGCAATATTTGGGGGTCTTCCACTTTTCTTTTCAGTAGGAGAGTCAAGGAAATTAAAGTCCCCCCACCCACCATGGTTTATCAGAAATTGTGTTGATTTTTAGTAATTCATTCCACAGCTCCTGTCTAGCAGCTTTAGTGCATCCTACATAAAAAAATGTTGCATACCCTGCCATGTCTGCCATGTTGAAAGAGAAATGAAGAAACTGAGGGTGATTCAGCTGGATTATACAGTCCAGCTCAGTTCTGCAGAGAATCCAAATCTTGTTATTACTATTATTGAAAAGAGTAAATCTAGGGAATGATTTGAGATAATTTTGGGGATTTAGATGAACCAAAGGTTCTAATATAGTCAGGCACCAAAGATTGTGCTTTTTATTCAGATATTTCAGCCTTTTGAAGCAGAGGGGGTGGCCTATCCCCCTTATGTTCCAACATAGTAGGTTAAGCATGTTGAAGTGATTTTTATCTCCCACTAGTTTGTCTAGGGGGGAACTCCTTCTGTGAGAGTAAGAGCTTCCTGCATCCTGACTTAGGGAGTCATTAAAATCTTTCTAGGGGATTTTCTTCTTCCTCTTTCCTTTTTGCACTTTCCACTCAGCCTCCAAATTTTTCATCTCCTGAACCATAGTGATAGTTGGTGTTTCTGTATTGTCTAACCATACATTTTCTTCTGCAGGCATGTTTCCCTCAACCCCCTGAGTTATGATGGTGGTAATCCCCTCTTCAATGATAGGATTTGTATTCAGTATCTCTTTATTGGTCTCTGCATTGTTAGGCATTAGCTGTATATGTTGCCCTTCTTCCTCCAATACAACAATCTGGGCTGCAGTATCTGGTTCCCCAGGCTAAACTAACTCCTTTTGCCCTTCTCCCTCTATAATCCTTGCTTTGCTTTGCTTGCTTGTCCCCACTGGTTCCTCCACAATATTCCTTCCATTCTTATTAATGTACTTAAGGTTGGGATGGAACCTGTAACAATGGTCCATGGTATGCCTAAACATACAATAATGGGTGCAGCAGTGTGGATTTTGTTCCATGATAATAGGCTGCCAGTAGCCATCATGTGCAGTCCCCAACCACACTTCATGAATAGGTGGAGCTGTAATGTCCCTTTCTATGAGTATCCTTGCAACAGATGGACTAGTGAGATTGAAGGTTGAGATATCAAGTTTCATGGGTCTTCCAAGTAAAGCCCTAATAGAGAACAAAACTCTATTATTAAAAAAAATGAATTTTTAGGTTCGGTAATTTGAACCAAATAGGGATAATAGGCAATTCTTTTTTTTGGTCAAAAGCTGGAGTCCATTTCAATAGGTTCATGGAGGTGTCTTTAATCTGGATAAACATTTTTTGAAAAAACCTTGGCATAATCATCTTCCTTGGTTAGGTGTATCAGGACATGTTTAGCATCAAAAAGGCCAATCTTTCAATCTCCAATCAACTTCAAATCAACAAAGGTTTTCCAAATGGTATCCATATTAAGATGAGCCTTTAGAAATTTCCCCACGAAAATAAATTTGTAGTTCTCTTTCAGTTTGCCACTTCTTGTTCAGAGAAGATAATGGCATGTTTGCTTGTCTTCTTGCTGCCTTATAGAATAAGCTCACAATCAGTCTTGCCCTCCATGACATCATGGTAAGGTTGGGGGAAAACTAGCTTATCACTCAGAGAGCTGCCACTTGGTTCCAATCCTGTGACGATAGCATAGGATTGTTTCCCAACAAAATTTGAGTCTGAAGCAATGAATTTTATAGCCATTATGAGAGAAGCAGAGCAAAGACCCCAGATGACCTTTGCGGCTACAATAACTCCATAGAACAGTACCTCCAGAATTCAAAAAATCCCAAACCTGGGAAGCATCAAACTTTGATAAATGGACTTATATTATGAAAAACTGAAGATTAAGCCTCCCTGGAGTCTGCAGTACAACATCCACCACCAGTCCACTACCACAAGAATTCACCATTGTCGATACCCTATAAGAGCATCCAACACCACGGATA
>NW_018226157.1:11406-21003 GCF_001263595.1 Phalaenopsis equestris | reverse complement strand
ATTATACTTATTAAATTAAATGTACTTTCCAAATAAGGCGATTGACGTATTCCCTCTCTGCTCATGTGCTCATGGAAAGGGACATAACCCAAGCTATGGCTGATGAGGTTTAGATTGGTACTGCTCAAAATGGGTACTGACATAAGGTGGTTGTATAATAAAACCCTCACTACTATGCTTGATGTCATAGGTTTGGTCAGTTGGTGGAGAATTATTATGTTCTTCACTCTAAATTTAAGAAACCTCCTCCTAATATCTATGAAGATGATAGAGTTAATGCTCATAATCAAGCCCTGACCCAGAAAAAAATAATAAAATAGAGAGAGATGGTATTGATAAAAATTGCATGTGAAAGTTGAAGTAGAGGAATAGGATGTAGTCAAAACATATAGAACTAGGTATGATCATAAACCACTTTTTCTCTCTATATCATTTTAGCAAAACTCTCCTTCTTACACTTTTAGATACCTTAATGCTTGGTCTAATTATCAGGAATTTTGCAGCCCAGTTAGCTCTAATTGGAAATCCTTGGAGGTTAGTAATGCACGGTAATTTTCTGGAAACTACACAAAGGCCTTGTTAAAGCATTTAGATGATGGAATTGGAATGTTTTTTGGAGATTTACATAGAAAGGTGCACATTATAGATGCTGGGGTTTAAAGGATTGAATAAATTGATGTGGTTTTTAAGGTATAGAATAATGATCTCATCAATGCTCACAAAAAACTTTTACTTGCTATTAAATGAGAGGAGCACTATCTTAAACAAAAATACAGGGATACTCATTTCAAAGAGGGAGATAGGAACTCCATATTTCTTCATGCTTACATAAAACAAAAGAAGTATTGATGCAATTTTGAGAATCAATGATGACAAAGGTGGTTGAATTTTTTATCCTATAAACATTGGTAGAAGTGTTGTGGAGTATTTCGAACAACTGTTTAATTAAACGGTGTAACGAGATCCTATCAATATTTCTTATTTTAAGGATAATAGAGTATACACTACCAACCTAGAGTATATTAATGTACCTAATGAGGAGGAGATCTAAAATGATTTGTGTAGTATTAATGGGATCAAGGTTGTTGGCATGAATGGATTTTCTATGGATTTCTATATTAAATGTTGGAGTATCATCAAAGTTGAGGTCATGAAGGCTATCCAAACTTATTTCAAGGGTGGAGAACCATGACTTTACTTTTGTACATCCACCACTATATTAATCCCTAAAACCAAGATAGAACTAACTAGAAGAACTACATATCAATTTGTTTAACATCTGATATTTGTAAAATAATAAGTAAAATTCTATTGAATAGATTACAACCCTTCATGCTTCATCTCATTTCCTTAAATCAATCAGTTTTTACTAAATGGAGGGTTATTACTGATAACGTTTTGCTTGTTCAGGAATTGATTAATAACCTAAATAAAAAATGTAGGGGTTAAAAAGTTATTATCAAGCTAGACTTAAAAAAAAGCATATGATTTTATCAACTGAGAATTCATCATTGAAGGGCTTAAAGGCAGGGTTTTAAAGCTGATTTCTGTTTTCTGATTATGAGATGGATGGCTTGCAATAAATATAATGTGCTTATACATTGGAACACTTTTGGCTATTTTTCTACTAGTAGGGACATTAAACAAGCTGATATTTTATCCCCCATCATTTCTATACTTGATTTTGATTATTTTTCTCATATGATTAATAGTTTGCAGAGCTCCAATTTGGCACTAAATTTAACAATAAATTTAAAATGGTGATTAGTCACTTAACCTATGTTCATAATGTTATTCTCTTTACAACTGCTTGTAAGAACACTATCAAAAGAACTGAGGCTCTCTTGGAGTGCTTCCAAAGGACCTCTAGTACGTCTTTTAGTAAAAAATCAATGTCAAATCTTCATGTGGAATAGGTGAAGAGATCCTTGGGATAGTGGTTAGTTGATACTTGGGATAGTGGTTAGCTGAGTTCAGAAAGGCTTCCTATAAGGGAAAGCTTCTATAGTTAATTACATCTTAGATAATTGGAGTCACCTAAGAAAACTCTCAATAAAAATTAGGGGATATTATCTTCAAGGAATTCAAAAGGATAGGACTTTTCAAGGAGATCGGACGAAGAGGTGTGAAAGGGGAATGCCTCAAATTTGGAACATTTTATGGAATCCAAAGGAAGAGAGACTAGGGGATGTCATAGATCCGGAGAAGAGCCTGGAAGACTTCCCAAGCTACCCTATGGTTTGACTTTAATTTAGAGGCGAGCTTCAGTTTAGAGGAGAAATATTTAAATATTTAATCTTGCCAATTTTATTAATTAGGGCTTATATTTGGGTGAAACAATCAAATAAATGACCTGGAAGATGTGAGGATTTAGGTCGTGACAGACGATAACCTCAAAATCCTAAAGCACGTTAGGGCTTAAATTGTATAGCAGAGCTATACAAAGGCCTAAAGACTAATTGAGGATTTATGTTGCATAAGAAAACAACCTCGAAGTTCTATGGATTGTGGTTTAATTCTAACTAGTGGTTTAGCTGGTGTAGATATGTTTTGCTGTTGAAGATGGTCGTGCTGCCCACAATGCTAGCTCCAAGCTCCTCATCGCGGTGAGTTTAACTTTTCTAATGTTTCAAGCCATGATGTCAAATCAAATGTCCCTATGGTTATGGTTCTTTAAATATTATGGGGCATATTAAAGTTGATTAGAGCGAAACCGATTAGGATCCTATGGTTCCCTTGTTCTAGTACCACTATTTTCTTTCGTATTCACTTAGTCTAAATGATTTTTTTAAACTCATTCTTAATGAGTTCCATAATTTCACTTAGACCCTGGGAAATCTCATTAGCAACCGTAGGTTACCTCCTCCGAGAGATTCCCGATCATCCGATAGAGACATCTTAATTTTGTTGCAATTGTTGTTTTGTGATGTTTGTGATTAAATTTTGAGTTGTCTTATATTCTGAATATCGTGGGGGTGAATTTTATCTTGGTTGATTTTAATTTTGATTTTGATTTTAGTTTTGTGGCTATCCTAGCAGTTTTGGTTTTCATACAGGGTGACATCGTTGTTTAACATGCAAGTTCATAGGCATAAAGGTACAGTGTAGAAAGTACAAGAAAAGAAAGTACTGTAAACTGTAAAAATGTTCCTAGTGAGTCTTCTCGTTCCACCACCTGAAAGTTTAGTATCTTTGTAAGGCATTCATATATATATATATATATATATATATAAAGAGCAGATCGTGGCTCCTTATGCGTTAATATTAAAAAAAGGTTACAAATTTTGGGTGGGATAGTAGATCCCCATCTAAAAACAAAAAACACATTATAAGCCTAGGGGTTCCAAAATCCACAGTACAACGCCATGCAAAAAAGTAAGCAAAACACCAAAAATAAACTAAACCAAAGTACATAGACCCAAAGCCTATGCTTCGAGAGCACCAGCCAATTATGTTCTGCGCCAAATAAGTGATACACAGTCTGAAAGACGTTGCGACAAAAAAAAAATCTTAGAAAGACGACTTCGTGCAGGTAATCTGTAATGATCAAAATGTTGTGGGCGAGATACGAAACTCCCCACACGAAAGCCTTCAAAATCTAAGTCCTCGTAAAGAGCCAATATGAAGTAGTCCCCTTCACAAGTGATTGAAAATCTAGAAAATACACTGCAGCTATCTGAAGTTTAAAGTGACCCTTATGCATTAAAAGAAGGCATCAGCAGCAAGAGAAAAGGGTAAGTAAATTATGTAAGAAAGTATCTTAATATTGTAAGATAAAAATAATAAAATCCAAACACCAGCAGGGACTAAGATAGAAAACCGAAATTTCCAAACAGGGACCGAAAAACCAGTGCTTAAGAAGCCTTGGGTGCGTAGGATGCTCCAGCAGGGACCGAAATCTCCAAACAGTAAAATGAAAACCCCCATGCAACTAGTATAACCGAAAATACTCCTCCAGCAGGGATCGAAAATCCAGTGAAAAAGAAACAAAAATTAGCAATAATAATACAAAACCATGGCATGAAAGTAAAGGCCTCTCAAAATAAAAAGAAATCAAAATCTAATGTAAGGCGAATCCAAAGTGTCGCTCAATAAAAGGTGCTTTAAGTGATGCATCAGATTAACACCCACTAAAGGATTCAACTAAAGGATTATTATTATCCTTAGCAATCTAAGCGAGCCAATCAGCAGGAGAATTCCCTTCGCAAAAAATAAAAGACATGTGAATATTAAAATTAAAATTTTCTATTACGTCCATAATTCTGTTCCAAGTGTAAAGAACATTCCATTTGGGTAAATAAAGGGCTCCAAAATTCTTGAACAGCGATAAAGAATCAGTCTCAATAATGATATTGGAGAACTTGCATGAGAGAGCAACCAAAAGAGCAAGCAGAAAAGCCCAGCTTTCAGCTTCTAAAGCACCTGCAGCCGTGGTAGTCCAGCTACCATTGATATTAATCTTGATTCAACCTTGGGGGGGTGAGGGGGGTGGTTGCCACCTAATCAAGGTGGCCATCCTACGCACCCGAGGTTGAAAACAAGAGATATACAAACCAAAAATTTGATTTATGCGATAGTAATAACCAAGAATGTAAGAAACAGTATTAGAAGGAGACAAAACCAAATGTTGATGTTTAAACTTATTTCTAGCCATCCAAATAAACCAAACAACCACCAAAGGAAAGAAAAAAAAAATTTTATCAACCAAGGCCCCAACTTTCCAGTTGTGTAACTTCTCGATCATGTAAGAGATATGCGACCAGTTAATCTGAAAATGCTGTCCTAATAAAGACCTAACCTCTCTAGCATATGCACATTAAGAGAAAAGGTGAGTAAAAGTAGAGAGTACAGTTTGAGGTGTGTCTATAAGATCCTATGTCATATTTTAGTGGATCAAAATTTTGAGGATGATTCCATTAAGAAAATCATAATAAGTTCAGATGTCCTTTAAGATTTCCAAAAGGATTTTGAAGAAGTGTCGAGTTATATCCTAGACATTTCATAGTTCCTAGAATTATCTTGAGTTTTTTTTGGTTTTATTGTATTTGCTATGTAGTTCATCCAGTTAATGCTCTTATGCTCAGTGAATTTTGATGTTTTGATTAACCCTTAAGTAGGGTGATTATCACTTAATGTCTCATTTATGAGTTATATAGGTAAAGTCCCTTAGGGGCAACTCAACTCAATTAAGGAATTTAATAAATTTTATTTTTAAAAAATGGGCTTGTGGTCTTTTGAAAAGTTTTAAATTAATTATAAGTTATTTTCTAAACCTCATTAGACAAAATGTTGATTGAGCCTAGTTCACTACTAAGCCCTTAAGATTTAATGGGTAGATTTACAATCTTAAGAAAAAAGGTTTTTTTTTTACAATATTTATACTCTTAATCTTTATCATGAATTATAAATCATTTTAAGACTATTAATTGGGGGTTTCAAATCATTGAGTTATGATCTTCCAAAATCAAAACCTTCACCTTAATATCTCCTTATTTAAATACTTCTCCAAATTTCATTAATTTTAAGAAATTACAAATTTATCCTTTATAAGAAAAAAAAGAAATTGGTTTCTACCATATATCACTTTTATGTTTCAATAGTCAAGATATATTATTTCAGATCATTTCTTGCTCATTTAGCCTTTTGGTCAAGCCTAAATATTAATTAAACCTTAAATTCCAAAATTACTCTTTTGCCCCTAAGACGTTAATACCCTATAATTCATTAAATTAGACTCAAATGACTTGGAAATTTTATATTACCTCACTCATGAGTTAATTAAAACATGAGAGGTGAAAATGTGATTTTTCTAATTTTTTTTTATTTTATAAGTATTTTTAATGCAAAAATAGGGATTTTCAATGAAAATTTAATAACTCAATCAAAATAAAACTTTTGTCGTTATGATTTTTAGAGATTTAAATTAATTATTAGATTTATTTATTTATTTTGATCATTAATTAAATATAAAATAATATTTAAGTGGACAATTGAATTTTATAAATTTTATATATTTTTATTAAATCTCTCTGAGCTCAAAGAACCCAAAGAAACAAATTTCATATTTTTGTAGCTTATATTTTATTGAAAAATTAGAGAAAATTCATTTTTAAGCCTTTTAAAAATTAATATCTTGACTTAGGAAATTAGGAAAATTATTTTAGTTGGTTTTAGATGATCGGCAAGTTAGATGTGGCATTTTAGTATGTTTTTACAATTTTGCAGTTTTTATGATTTTTGATTCATTTTTAATTATTTAAATGCCCAAAAATGGCTCAAAAATGAAATATTTATTTTAATTCCAATTTTATTTTTCTTAGGTTCTTCTGGTCATTAGGATCTCCCAAAACCAATTTAGTAATTTTTTGTGTTGTATTTTAGTTATTAGAACTATTTTAATGCCGAAAGAGTGATTTCACTTAATTAATCCATTTGATTGATCAAATTAACTTCAATTGATTTGAATTTTTTATGGGGAGCTTCTTTAACATTAAATGACAATGTGATATAGTTTTTATGTACATTACATTTATAATTACTCCAAAGTAATTTTCTTTTAATTTTTAGGGTTGGTGATAAATAAGGTTATTTTTAATGAGTTAAATTAAGATTATATTTTTCCAAGGATCCTCTGACCACAGTGAACCTACCACAACAAGTTTCAAAATTTTCTAATGAGTATTTTAATTATTATGATTTTTATACCAAAATAGGGGCTATTGACTTGACAATTAGAGATGCTCGCTGACCTTGGAAAAATCAGGGTAGATGCATAACAACAGAGACATCAAAAGCCCCATAGTCCCATGTCATGGTGAAATGTCTTTGCAAATTGAGAATCAAAATAAGAAAAACACCATTTAATTAATTAAAAGAAACAAATGCATCAAATGGACATGAAAATATTTCCACATTGTTCTTCTCCGTTCACTGAGCAAGAGAATATTTTAATTTTTTTTTTATAAATTTTCTATACAAAGTTATGAATTTTTGAAGTTTTGGGGTGGAAAATAAATAGAAAAATGCCCTGTTTTTCTACTTTTCCACACGTCGCCATGTAATCCTCGTACACGTCGAGCTTTCCACGCGGCGCACTCCCATTCGACGCTGTCGTCCACGCGTTTGCCCCGTTAGCCCACATTTTTTAACCCTCCATCCGTCTTGCACAATCAGAGCCTTCCCTTTGATAAACATGAGATCCAACGACTACGGGTCATCATCCTTATAGCCTCTAGCCCGAGAACCGTCCACATTTAAACCCCAAAATCTCGCTTGATTCTCAACCAAATCAAGTGAGGTTTGTCCCTATCGACTCGTCTTGATGAGACCCACACATCCATATGGTTAATCAAGCCCTAAATCAACTCTATGCTCATTAAGAATTAAACAAAGCTCAGTTTAGGGTTTAGATTTAATACCTTGGTCCAAGAGGGGAAGCCTCGATTGGATGCTTGTGAAAGCTTCGTAGGGGCCCAAAGAGCCTAGGGATGGAGCCTCGAGCAGTAGTGAATTTCCTAGACCCAATCTCGACCAAGGTTGATTTAGGGGTTTGATCAAAGTCCACCTTAGGGTCCTCTGGTGGTGGGGTTTCTATGGGGGATCTTCCTCTTTCACTGTGGGGATGGTGTGAGTGCAATTAATTTGAATTTGGTTGAGTATTTGGAGATGTCCTGTTTCAACCTAGGGATTGAGCTCTAAAATTGAGCTTGTGTAGTTGATTTGAGTGGCTAAGGATGGTTGGGTGGCTAAGGATGGTTGGGTTAATTTGGGTTAATCTCAAGAGGTCTTAAAGAAGCTCTGGAAGCAATTTGATAGAGTCTCCCCAAGGAAATTCAAGCTCTCCTTGTTTGGCCATAGAGGGGGGTTTAAATGGATGGGGAAGGAGAGACCACCAAAGGCAATTAGTGGGTGCTTTATGGCTTATGTGGATGCCAGTAAAGTGCAAAAGTTTAATTGGGATGAGACAACTGGCTGGGTTTAATTTTGAGTTTTATCCATGGGGGAGCACTTGGCCATGACTTTTCCAGTAGCCAAGGTGGCCGGCTGGCCAAGGAGAGGTCACTATCCCACTAACATCCCACTGAGGGAGGTCAGGGCTTGGGTTTGGTTAAGTAGGTGAAGTCAATTGGGTTTGGCCATGTGTAAATGCATTGAATTAAAATGGAATGTGAAAAGGGCTATTTTGGGGCAATTTGAGTCAAGACATTGATTTAGTTTGGACTCAACCACCAAGGCTGGTTTGGGTGCTAAGGGAAATCAGATGGGTCAGCTTAATCAGCATGGTGAGGTCTCTATCCAATGAGATTTGGTTAAACATGGGTTAGAGTTATTCATGGGAGGGTTTAAAATAATCTTAAATATATTTGAAAGTGGATTGGCCTTTTGCCACTAGAAGTATGGTGATGTGGCATGGCTCTCATGGCTCACATATGGCTTGGGAGTGGCTTCATGGCTTCCCTTTGGCTTGGTCAACTTTCATGAGGAGGGATTTTGGATTTATTTGGTAATTTTGATGAATTTTGGAATGATGCTTAATATAGAACAATTTGATTATGGAAATTGTCATGTGGGCTTTTAATTGAATTTGGGCATTTTGGAATGACTTAAGGATTTGGGCTTTTAAAATTGATATTGAATTTGGGGTAAAATTTGGGCTAATTGAATGTTGAGTTTGGTGTAGGAATATGTCATGAAGGCTTTGGAAGAAATTCAAGTGGTTTTGAATTGAATTGGGAGGTTAATTTGGGGAACTTAGGCATATGATCAAAATTGGGGCTTTTTGATTTGGGTGAAATTGAACTTGCAATTGGGTCAAAATGAGCTTGTATTTTGTTTAGATTGGGATTGGGGATGCTGAATTTCGGTTTAGAATTAAAATTGGGCATGGTTGTGGTCAATTGGGCCAAAATTGGGGTTAATTTGAGGACATTTGGGCCTTTAAGGGCAAATTGGGGCTTTTCGTCAAATTAGGTCAAATTGATGATTTAAAATTGAAATTGAGAATATTTGTGATGATTTTGATTGAATTTGGGGAAATTTGGGCCTTTAAAGGTAATTTGGGGGTTTTAATCAATGATGGTTAAATTGGCCAAATTGGGTCATGTTGTAGTTGAAAGAGATGATTTTTGGATAAATTTGGGTATTTTGGGAATTTTGGGATTTTTTGATGAATTTACGGTTGTAGGTGGATTTGGGGGCAAAAGGCTAATTTTTGTTTACTGGGTGTTTTGGGGCCAAAATAGGCCAACAAGCCATGAAGCCATACTGATAGTGACTTTATATATGCTAAAAAATACAAATATTTAATACTGCTGCTAGAAGATTTAATTCCTCAGCAATGACACAAAAAACTTAATAAAGGTTATAGATTCGATAAAGATGTATATATAAAATATTCAATAATGGTAAAGTCACACTTATCAACCCAAGTATACGTATCGCTCAAGTAATATAGGGCTCAGAGTCCTAGATATCGATCCCACAGGGAGTAATATTAGAGGCTTTGAACTAAGATTTTAGAAAATCAATACATAATTATAACAATATAGTTCAAATTGCTTATCTGTCACTAATAGGCAATTGAAATAAATATTTAAT
>NW_018226157.1:10675-11272 GCF_001263595.1 Phalaenopsis equestris | reverse complement strand
GAGCATACATATTCTTTACCCTTTGGTCCAGGCATAAAAAATATTGACTAATCCTATGCTTGGTTACCGAATTTGCAGCTAGGTTGGGAGGATACCGGTTCTCACTTCGGAGCTCCCACATTCTCCTCGCCCGAGGGCTAACAATTACACTTCAGCACCCAAACGATAGGACCAAATTGAGGATTTTAGTCTGTCACTCTAGAATATCAAATTCTACAACTGATAATTTTATTTCCCTATTTATTTGCACCCAACATCCAAGGATTTTGACCTCCCTGAATCATGGATGTAATCTTCACTTTAGTTGTAAAACTCAACATATTTTAACAAATCAATTGGCCAGATTTAAAGTAAATTAAGGTCATAGTGAAAATATCATCACAAGTTTCTCAAACATTTTCGGACTCCACCAATTCAAATCACCATTTCACAAATCTCAAGACAAGAAGAAGAACAGAGAAAACTACTCAGATCTCGTGGGAAAACACAACAAAACTCGAAATTCATATATAAAATTAAAGTCATACAAACTACAACAATAAATAAACTTATCTCTAATTTCTCCCTAAGAAAACTCCTCGAAGTTCCTCTGAATCT
>NW_018226157.1:8272-10665 GCF_001263595.1 Phalaenopsis equestris | reverse complement strand
GAAAAAATCTCTCACTTTCCCTCCACTCTTACAATCTCTCAAAGAATTCCTCACAATTTAACTCTAAATTAGACTCTCTATACACTACTAGAACTCTTGGACACTGTTCGAACCTTCAAACTCCTCGAACTCCTTCTCCCCAGCCTCTTGAAGTCTTCTCTTTAAAGATGTGGATGTGTTTTCTCAAAAGTTGCCGAAGCATCCCTCGAAAAATTGTCCACATTAAATGCATTTTTGGACATAACCGCCGATCTCGCCGTCGGCGGCCTCGAGAGCGCCGTCGGTGGGCCTTCTAAAAAATTTAGCTGGAGTCTTAGGAAATTGTCGAGGCAAAAAGGAAAGAGCTATGTGATTCTCTTAACTTATAAAATCTTGTTAGGAAAATAAAACCATAAATAATATAGGAAAAAAATGCTTAAAAATTAGAAACTCACCGTCTGAGATGCAAGAGCAAGAGCAAGGTCTCTAGGAAGACCAGCAGCTACACCACCATCAGCCAAAGCCTCTATTGCAATATATACATAGGCTGGGCCACTGCCGCTACAGATTGACATAGAAAAAATAAAATTAAAAAGGAAGATTTACATACATAATACCCAATTCTTATGTATTTACATATCTAACAAAACTTCAATTTTTTACATATAAATGTTAAAATGGTTGTAATTATTGGGATGTATGTTATGTATGTGCCCCAATTAAAAATATAATATTATTTTAGAAAAGAGATGGGGAAACAATTTAAAGTGCAAAATTCTTAAATTCAATGAACCACTTGGGAATATACCTCAGGCCAGTTACAGCATCGAAGTATTTTTCATCAACCGTCCATACCTTTCCAACGGCTTTAAATAAACTAGCCACTCGTTCCTCATCCTTCTTCGTTGCCATATCTGCCATGCACATGACTGAATAAAACAAAAATCTCAAGCTTCTCCTCACTTTTATATTTCTTTCTTTCTTTTTCTTTTTCTTTCTCTTTTTTTTTCTTTTCTTTTCCTTTAGGATCTTTTCAATCCTTTTTTTTCTTTTTCTTTTTCGGGATTATTGTCAATCCTTTCTTTTTCCTTTTTCAGGTGTGGATTACTATATCTAGATAGCTTTTAATGATTTTGAAGATCACCTTTCTTCTCTAAATTTGAAACATTTGAAACTCAATGCATTTTTTTACCTTATAAATATTTCATAGCTTTTACATCATTGAGCCCCAATCTTTTCTTCTCAAATGAATTTCCAAATTCTTAACACTACAAAATAGGTTAAATTAATAATTTAAAATTGAAATTGGGAATAGTTGGGATGATTTTAGAATTTTTTGAATTTTTAGGTCGCGAGGGGCATTTTAGTAAATTTGGCAATTTTTGGGGGTATTTAGGGAATTTGGTGATTTTGGTGAATTTTTGTCAATTTAGGTAGTGGTGAGTGGTTTGAGATGATTTTTGGACAAATTTAGGTATTCTGGGAATTTTGGGATTTTTTGATGAATTTAGGGTTGTAAGGGTATTTGGCTTAAGTACGGTTGTAACCATATTTCTAAGGAAAATTACAGACCATTGAGATTTATGGCTGACAGCGACTTTATATATGCTTAAAAATACAAGTATTTAATATTGTTGCTAGAAGATTTCATTCCTCAGCAACAGCACCAAAAACTTGACAACGGTTGTAGATTCGATAAAGATGTATATATAAAATATATGATGGTAAAGTCACACTTATCAACGCAAGTATACATATCGCTCAAGTAATATAGGGCTCTAATGGAGTCCTAGATATCGATACCACAAGGAGTAATATTAGAGGCTTTGAACTAAGATTTTAGAAAATCAATACTTAATCACAACAATATAATTCAAATTGTTTATCTGTCACTAATAGACAATTGAAATAAATATGTAATTTTAAATACTCCTAAATAACTAATTCAACAAATAAAGTTTCTAATGTGAAATTCAATATATAAGAAAACATCCTTCAAATAGTCAAGAAATTATAGTGAATGGATAAAGTGAATATGTTCAATTTGGATTGTGCCAAATAGGAGCATACATATTCTTTACCCTTTGGTCCAGGCATAAAAAACATTGACTAATCCTATGCTTGGTTACTGAATTTGCGGCTAGGTTGGGAGGATACCGGTTCTCACTTTGGAGCTCCCACATTCCCCTCGCCTGAGAGCTAACAATTACACTTCAACACCCAAACCATACGACCAAATTAAGGATTTTAGTCTGTCACTCTAAAATCTCTGATTCTACACCCGATAATTTTATTTCCCTATTTTCTTGCACCCAACTTTCAAGGGCTTTGACCTCCCTAAATCTTGGATGTAATCTTCACTTTAGTTGTAAAACTCAACATATTTTAATAAATCAATTGGTCAGATTGAAAGT
>NW_018226157.1:5669-7222 GCF_001263595.1 Phalaenopsis equestris | reverse complement strand
TAAGAACACTACTAGTAAAAGATCTAATCCATAAATATAAGTTCATGAATGTATTTAGGTTTTCCCTTTAGGTAGGTCCAGTGAAGCCAATTTTTGATTAGGCATCTCCTCAAGCTTCTCCTCACTTTTATATTTTCTTTCTTTCTTTTGTTTTCTCTTTCTCATTTGGATTGCTTTCAATCCTATATATTTTTCTTTTCTTTTTAGGGATTATTATCAATCCTTTCTTTTTCTTTTTTCAAGTGAGGATTACTCTATTTGGATAGTCTTTAATGATTTTGAGCATCACCTTTCTTTCCACTAAATTTGAAACTCAAAGCATTCCTTTACCTTATAAATATTTCATAGCTTTTACATTATTGAGCCCCAATCTTTTCTTCTCAAATGAATTTCCAGGTTCTTAACACTTCAAATTAGGTCAAATTGATGATTTAAAATTGAAATTGGGAATATTTGGGATGATTTTGGTATTTTTTTAATTTTTAGGTCGCGAGGGGCATTTTGGTAATTTTGGCAATTTTGGGGGTATTTTGGGAATTTGGTCATTTTGGTGAATTTTTGTAAATTTAGGTAGTGGTGAGTGGTTTGAGATGATTCTTGGAAAAATTTGGGTATTTTGGGAATTTTGTGATTTTTTGATGAATTTAGGGGATGAATTTGGGGTTGTAAGGTTTTTTTGGTAACTTGGTGATTTTGGGCCAAAATAGGCCAACAAGCCATGAAGCCATACTGACAGCGACTTTATATTTGCTAAAAAATACAAGTATTTAATACTGCTACTAGAAGATTTAATTCCTCATCAACATCACCAAAAACTTAATAACGGTTATAGATTCGATAAAGATGTATATATAAAATATTCAATAATGGTAAAGTCACACTTATCAACGCAAATATACGTATCGCTCAAGTAATATAAGGCTCTAATGGAATCCTATATATTAATCCCACAGGGAGTAATATTAGAGTCTTTGAACTAAGCTTTTAGAAAATCAATACTTAATTACAACAATATAATTCAAATTAATTATCTTTCACTAATAGGCAATTGAAATAAATATGTAATTTTCATAATTCTTAAATAACTAATTCTACTAATAAAATTTCTAATGTGAAATTCAATATATAAGAAAGCATCCTTCTCCTTATCAAGAAATTATAGTGAATGGATAAAGTGAATCAGTTTAATTTGGATTGTGCCAAATAGGAGCATACATATTCTTTACCCTTTGGTCCAGGCATAAAAAATATTGACTAATCCTATGCTTGGTTACCGAATTTGCAGCTAGGTTGGGAGGATACCGGTTCTCACTTCGGAGCTCCCACATTCTCCTCGCCCGAGGGCTAACAATTACACTTCAGCACCCAAACCATACGACCAAATTAAGGATTTTAGTCTGTCACTCTAAAATCTCTAATTCTACGCCCGATAATTTTATTTCCCTATTTTTTTGCACCCAACTTCCAAGGGCTTTAACCTCCCTAAATCTTGGATGTAATCTTCACTTTAGTTGTAAAACTCAACATATTTTAACAAATCAATTGACCAGATT
>NW_018226157.1:0-3693 GCF_001263595.1 Phalaenopsis equestris | reverse complement strand
AACTAAACATTATACAAACACAATATTTTGCTAACACATCCACAATACTAAACAAAACAATTACAATTAAAATGCAAAATAAAAATCACATCACATTACAATTTAACAAATTTCAACTATCACACCAAACAATTATAGCAATAATTAAAAATTATCCAATTACAACATAAAGATAAAAATGAAAGTACAGACACACAAATATATATTTCTATTACAAAAATTACAAAAATAAAAGTAAAAGTACATCAACTACTATCAAATGTCAAAATCCCAAACTATATCTTCGTCTCCTTGACCAGCAGGTGGATTGGGCTGATACTGAGTATATCGGGGGCATTCAGGAAAAGTAACTTTGTAGTGTCAGGCCTGAGCTTCGTAGTAAGCTATCTCAAAGTCTGAATGCCTCTGTAAGTACTCACTATCTTAATCATATCTACGTTCTAAACCACCAATTCTTTAATTTATTAGCTCTATACTCTTTCGCTGCAAGGTCAACTCATTCATTAAATCATTTAGGGTAGGGGAACTAGGAGGTGGAAGGTCATAACTGGTAGAGGGGATATCTCTACTAGTAGAAGGTTCTTTACTCCTACTCCCAGTTCTCCATTTTCATGGGATTCATATGTCTTTAAATTAGCTTTACTAATGGGTTTCATAGGGTAAACTCATTGCTCATCATCTCCAGCTTCCACTCCAGAAAGTTGGCAAAGTGCATAAATGAGGCCAGGATGTCTCAGAACTCCGCTTGTTTCACTCCTTGTCGTGGTCAATATATTCTTAAAAATGATTCTCCCCACATTTATATTTCTATTATTCTGAAAATACAAAAATTCAGAATAGCTCTATCTCTTGTTACCTCACTATGGTGATAGGTAGGTAACAAAGTAGAGGAAATAAAATAGTGCCACGCTTTAGATGTGGCATTCAATATGGAAGCAGAAAAATTTACCTGTTCTCGTTGCTTTATCTTCCATGTTCCTTTCCCATCAGTGAGAAAGATGATCACATCATTCAGCGGGCCTTCCATTATACTGGAGGTTTCATAATGACAGTTATAAGAGTCTAGGACTTCGTCCTCAGAATATCCCCGCACTTGAACGATTCCTTCCACTTGAACGTTTCCTTCCTCAAAAAAGAACACATTGGCATAAAATTCTTTTACAATATTCGTAACATCCTTATTGGTGGCATAATAAAAGTTTTCTCACCTCTGTTTAGTAATAACTCGTTCAATTTCTCCTCCCGGACTCTCAAAAATTTGATCTTGTTACATTTCTTCCCTTCAAATACTGAAGTAAACCTCGATTGAGCCTTCGCATTGACAATGTGAGACTTGTCAAACTCAAGTCGCCTCTTTTATCGTGGAACCATTTCAATCTAATCAAAATTATAGAAAAATTCCAAAATATACTTCAAATATGCAAATAATGGCTTCCAAGAGTGATTCTTAGAGTTCAAAACTAAATTCCATGAATTTCTTCCCAATATTTTCTTCACATTCTAAAATTTTTTGGATTTTTTGGATCTCCTCAATGTGGAAGAAATCCATGGTGAAAATCAAATTTTTTTAACTTGGAGTGAAGCTCTTACCTAGAGATGATCAAATCCGGTGTCAAAAAGCCTTGAAATTGCCTCCTAATCAAAGATCCCTCAAGCCCTAGGTCGAAATTTTTGTTTTTTAGAGGAAGGGGATGATGAACAGTGGCGGTTTACTGGTCAAAATTACGGTTAAAGGTGTTTTTTCGGGATCTCTCCGCCGGCAGGTGTTCGGCGCCGTCAACGCGCTCTATTGAAAATTGAACATAACTCTTGGGAAAAATCTGCCGTCGGCGGTGTCGAGGGCGCCGTTCCCAGATTTTTACGATTTTGATCAATTTCAAGCCTTAACGACATCCTTTCACAATTTCAAGCCTCAACGACATCCGTTCAATAATTATAGACATAATTTTAAGTGATTAAATGATGTACTAACACAAATAAACATTCACAACACAAAACATCACAATTATATATAAATTCTAAGGGTTACCATATACGTTACAAGACACACCTAAGTTTGATATTTTCGTAACCTTAATACATCAATTCAGCATCGCAATCCAAGCCACAACACTCAAAGCCACAACACTCAAAAAGTTGAAAACAAACATCCTATGCTCAGTCTCAACAATATAGAGATCTAAAAGCAAAATTTTAAAGCAAAACAAACACAAAGTTCAAGCCAAATTACACACATAGACATACAGGTAGCAAGGTAAATCTATTATTCTTCAAATTTAGTGCTAGACTCTTCTCTTAGATCGCCCATTGATTGAACATGAACGAAGAGGTTATAAAAGGGTCGGTATGTAAATTCTTCAGTAGAGTCCTCTTCTATCAATTTCATCTTTCTCATCAATCCTATCAAACTATCTTCGATATGTCATGAGTGATCAAAATGTTCTTTCATCCTCTAGTCTAGATGATCGAAGAAATCCGAGATATTGTTAATTGCATTCATAACATTTTGTACCTCTTTCTCCAATTTCTTGATTCTGCGCAGGATCACTAGTGTCTTATCCAGAACTAAAGGTTGAATATGCAGTGAATTCTGAAACGATTGATCCACCATAATAGTCATATCATTTTCATCTTCATTGGCTGGGAATCTCTCAGTTGGGTCCAAAGGCTTCCAAGGTAGAAGTACCTTTTCTCAATTTTCATAAGATACTTGGAACTGACTGCAAAGTAAGAAAATTGATGAAGGATGTCCAAGCCCATAAGTCGACCCATGAACGATCAGGCCCAGAACAGACTTCACAATTATAGATCCAATATCAATCAGTAGTCCCATTTGGATGGAGTAATTCAAAATAGCACTTTCCTTAGTAACTTTACTGATCCTCATCGTCAGCAATAATTTTATAGAAATGAAGAAGTGCTAGTGTTTCGAAACGGGGTTTAGAAGTGTCACAGAAAAACTAACATACCCGTTTTCTCTCATTTCCCAGTCTTCAGTTTCGTCCGTTAAATATTGGTAAATCTCATTCATCAGGTTTCTTGTCGGGACGAAGTTGGAATATTGGTAGACAGGAATGTTCTCGATCATATATAACTTATTGATCCATGTAGGAGTAAAAGTTATCCATCTACCTCTCACATAGACAACTCTCTGGTTGATTCCATGCAAATTAGCTTAAAATTCCTTCATCACAGGAATAACTATCTTCGTCGTACAATCATCTCTTCAATTACCGTCAATGGATTGTTCAATCCTTGATTTACGAATCCTCGTTCCTTAATTAATATTTTCTTTTTCAGTACCTTGTTGAAGATTTGTTGCGCCTCCGCACTAATGAACTTTCTCCGGTTGAACACTCGCAATCTATGATTTTCAAGGGAATTGGACGCCATAGGGATGAATTTGGTGGAGTTTTACTTTGTTTTTAGGGAAATACAAACTTAAGAATTGAATTTTTAAGTTTAGAAGGAGTAACTCCTGCCTAAAACTGCCAAAAACCGTCCATTCAAACTCCCGCCGTCCATTCAAACTCCAGAAACCGCCATCCCACCGGTCTCGCCGTCGGCGGCGTCGAGGGTGCCATCGGCGGGACTTTAGAATTTAATTGCTAGGACTCTCAGGAAAAACCTATCGTCGGCGGCATCGATGGTACCGTCAGCGTCCAAGGCAAAAATTGCACAGTTTCGCTCTGG
>NW_018226156.1:0-911 GCF_001263595.1 Phalaenopsis equestris | reverse complement strand
AATTTGGGTTCATAAATTCTTGCATATTAAAAGTTCTATCAAATTTTTGACATCATTGCCGAGGGTTTAACAATTATTGAATATTTATTACGTCCATATTTATCTTATTTTTTAGGTATATAAAAAGTCGCTGTCAAGTTTTTAGCGTCGTTGCCGAGGAAGCTTCGGTAAAAACTTTAGAAGAATTTTAATTGAAGTAATTAGGCTTAGACTTGGAAAACTGTAGTGTCGTAAAAACTGTTTTCTGTGAAAAGTGTTTTTATATGATTAAAAAAATTATTTTTATGAAAAATAAAGTGTTCGTGAAAATATTTTGTTGTGTTGAATATATTTCATTTATTATTTGTTTAATTATTAATGTATTGTTTGTTGTGTTGCGTATGCGAAACACAGGATCTGCAGGACTTGTGCTTTATGATCCCGAGTTTGAAAAAAAGAAAAAAATAAAAATACAAAGAGGACTGGAAAAACTAGAAATGGAAATGGAAAACTTTCAAGATAATAACTTGTAAAATCATCATACTTCATTGAGGGATTATGTAAATCCTACGACAGATGAAATTCACTCAAGTATACAAAACCCTGTCGTAGAAGCTGACTCATTTGAAATAAATCCTGAGATTATCCAACTGGTGCAAAATAATCAGTTTGGGGGAACTCCTTTGGAGGATCCCTATTTACACTTATCAAATTTTATAGAACTTTGTGTTATATTTCATTATAACGGTATGTCAGAAGATGTTGTTAGACTAAGGCTTTTTCCTTCTCACTAAGGGATAAGACTAAAATGTGGTTATACTCATTAGCACCTGGCTCTATTAAAAACTGGGAGGAGTTAACTTAAAAATTTCTAGCTAAGTATTTTCCACCTTCAACGCTACTAAAACTTAGAAACGATATTATCTCATTTT
>NW_018226155.1:0-557 GCF_001263595.1 Phalaenopsis equestris | reverse complement strand
TGATTCAATAAGTAAATTGAAATTATCGGATCAATTTTTGAAAGTTACGAATCAGAAGTATCGAACTGATTCAAAGTGAAAATTGAAATTATTGGATCAATTTTTTTGAATCAGAAGTATTAAACTGATTCAATGAGAAAATTAAAATTATCGGATCAATTTTTGAAAAGTTATGAATCAGAAGTATCAAAATGATTCAATGTAAAGATTGAAATTATCAGATTAATTTTTGAATCAGAAGTATTAAACTGATTCAATAAGAAAATTGAAATTATCGGATCAATTTTTTGAAAGTTATGGATCAGAAGTATCGAACTGATTCAAAGTGAAAATAAAAATTATTGGATCAATTTTGAAAAGTTATGAATCAGAAGTATCGAACTGATTCGATGTAAAGATTGAAATTATCAGATTAATTTTTGAATCAGAAGTATTAAACTTATTCAATAAGAAAATTGAAATTATCGGATCAATTTTTTGAAAGTAATGAATCATAAGTATCGAACTGATTCAAAGTGAAACTTGAAATTATTGGATCAATTTTTGAAAACAGTAAA
>NW_018226154.1:0-962 GCF_001263595.1 Phalaenopsis equestris | reverse complement strand
CTTTAATTACATTAGGTTTAAGATAAATTAATCCAGAATTAGGACTAATCTTCTATTATACCTAATTAACCTTCTTAAACCTTAATTGCTTTAGGTTTAAAATAAATCAAACCCTAATTAGAACTAATCCTTATTAGACCTAATTAATCTCCTTAAACTTTAATTACATTAGGTTTAAGATAAATTAAAGCTTAATTAGGTCTAATCCTCTATTAGACCTAATTAACCATCTTAAATTTTAATTACATTAGGTTTAAGAAAAATTAAACCTTAATTACGTATAAAACCTATGAATCCTAATTAATCTCCTTAAAACTTAATTACATTAGGTTTAAGACAAATTAAACCCTAATTAGGTCTAATCCCTTCTTAAACCTAATTAACCTCCTTAAACCTTAATTATAATAGGTTAAAGACAAGTTAAACCCTAATTAGGCCTAATCATTATTATACCTAATTAATCTTCTAAAACCTTAATTACATTAGGTTTAAGTTAAACTAAACCTCAATTAGGTCTAACCCCTATTATACCTAATTAATTTACTTAAACCTTAATTACATTAGGTTTTAGTCAAATTAAACCCTAATTTGGTCTAATCAAAATCACACCAGATTAATCTAATTAAATCTTAATTACATTAAGTTTATTTAACCTTAAGCATAATTAGGTATAACCTAAATTAGACCAAATTAATCCATTAAACACTTCTCACATTACGTTTAATCAATTTCTAAACCCCAATTAGGTGTAACCCTAACTAGATCTAGTTAAATCTATTAAGCCTTCCTTACATTAGGATCAATCAACCTAAATAAACTTAGACTCTCGATGCAATCCTATCGGCGCTATTTTTGGTTGGAGGGGAGTTTCCCGTAAGAAGCTGTCGGTCACAGGAATGGAAATCTCGTCGCTCGTTTCGGAAGGACGTTTTAATTTAAATATATATTTAATTTTAGAAAAA
>NW_018226153.1:0-807 GCF_001263595.1 Phalaenopsis equestris | reverse complement strand
AAGCACCAAGATTGGCTTCTCCAGAGATTATTTAAATTGTTAGTCATTTTGTTATGTTCCTTTTGTTTTCAATTTTTTCTTATACTTTGTTCTAATTCTGAATCGTAAGGTACTAATCCTTTGGATCCTAATCTTCACATATATAAATACAACTAAAACTTATAAAAATATACACTTACACACAAGAAAAAATATTCTTTATTTTCTCTTTATTTTGTTGTTTTTAAAATAAGATATATGGTTCAAACAAAGTCTTTTAAGTAATTTATCATAGCATCATCGGCAATGGTGCCAAAAACTCGATGCAGGTTTTTTTATGCGTTATAAATGTTTTTCAACACCACAACACACAAGACAACTATACTAAAAAATATGTCAATTAGCCACAATAAAATTTACTTAAGTATAATAAGTTTTCCCCTTTAAAATATCTAAAGTTGCAACTCCAAATGAATTAAGGTGTACTTTCAATTTCAAATTGTCACTAGGTTGCAAACATAAGAATGCGTATCACTCAAATAATAAAGGGCTCTATTGGAGTCCTGAGTATAGATCCCACAAGGAGGTGAAAAATTGTTAGGAAAATCACGCAAAAGCACAATACTTAAATTATAGAAAACTTAAGTAAGAAAATAGGTCAAAATTCGTTTGATGCCACTAAAGAAACTATGTTTACTACACTATACTCTAAACTTCAAAGCTAAATTTACTAAAACTAAACTAGGTTTTGTGGCAAATAGTTCAAATTTAAGAAAACATCATTTCCCTTATAATAGTTAGTGAGATATTAAATTGAAGAAAATTGTA
>NW_018226152.1:6448-9807 GCF_001263595.1 Phalaenopsis equestris | reverse complement strand
AACTATCTTTCCAATCACATCGTTATCAATAAGGTGCTCCCCAAAGCATCTAAAAAGATATATCAGCGGCAATATTGGTGAGTCATAATCACTCGGTTGATAGGCAGATTCACCAAGGAACTCTCGTTCATCACCAAGCTTTACAATGGTCATAATTCTTCTGTCAGTGGAGGCAGCGCCAACGGTTATCATCCATGGGGCATCGGTCTGCATGCTGCTTTCAGTTGGGCCTGAGTTGGGCGCCGCCACAACAGTGACGATATTTTTGGTAACTGCGGCAAATGCACCTTTTACAATACCGCTGGTGTAGAAGTCCGGGCTATCACCTTGGGATATGGACAGCACGTCAACATGACCACGCATGGCATCTTCAATAGATTTAAGCAAATCGCCCGCTCCTGCATTCTTGTAGACAGCGAGGTGGGCTTTTGGTGCAATGCCGGAGGCAGTGCCGCGAGCTTCACCATGGACATTGGCGCCGTCAACAAAGTTACCGGCCGCAATGCTCGCGACGCCTGCGCAGTGGGAGCCATGACCTTCAGTGTCGATTGGTGAGGCACGCCTTGAGCCCTCTGCGCCTATGAGTTTGTTGTTGCAGATTGGTTTGCCCCAAAAGCAAGTGCCACTCCATTTGGTAGGAGCTGGCGGCATAGCATGGCCGCTGAAAGAAGGGTGTGTGGGTTTCACCCCACTATCAATGACTCCGATAATTTGGCCTTGCCCATAAGCAGTCTCATACCACATGCCTTGCGATCTATCGAGTCCGAGGAATTCGGGTGTGTATGTTGTGCGGTGATGGAGAGGAAAATTTTGGTTGGCTAAGAGAAACCCATCCATGGATTCCATGGCTTTTAACTCGCCTTGAGTAAGCCATGCCGCAAATCCAGTGATCACTTGGCGATAAGCGTACACCAGGCGTGGCTCGCCGGAGAAGAGGGTGTCGTTAGGGAGGAATGACTTGTACCAGTCCTTTCTTTGTTTGAAAAGATGGAATTTTTTGGCAGTTGTTTTTAGAACATGAACGATATAGACTTGGTGATGGTGAATGGCGGCAGAGTGATCAGTTATAGGCTGCTCCGTAGTAGGCAGCGGAAGCTGTCCGTGAACTTGGAGGAAACAAACAACAGAGAAGAAGAAGAAGAAGAGTGGGAAAGAAGAAATATCCATCGGGGGCAAAGAAAACTGGATTGGGGATGTGCAATGTGGAATATAGTTGAATCCTCTTCAAAATTTATAGTTGTTTGATTGTTTAACGAAGGATGTCGTTTTTCATGTTCATGAATTTCAACTATTATTTGTACAGGTGATGAACAGCTAATGTAATGTCCTTTTACATTGTGAAGTATAAGTATGATGGTATCCCAGGTTGCTGCTTTAAAATCAACATATTTTTAAGATAATGTTGAAGTGATATAAAATATTCATACCACTCAATTCTTATGCGTACATCTAACATCTACACTTTAATTTTACATATATGTCACTAGGGCTGCGAAGTCAGCTCGAAAATCGTTAATCGCTCGAAAGTTGGTTTGAATTTTGGCTCGGATCAAAATAAATGAGCCGTGCTACAAGCAAAAAATTTTGTATTAAATTTTTTGAGTAGATTTTGAGCTGACCCGAGCTCAGCTATAAATCGGATCATTAAATGCCCTATATGCCACTCATTTACACCCCTAAAATAATGTATTTAATTTTATATCAAATATAAGCTCATACATTAAAACTATGTTGACCTTTTTATTGGGAAAAATATTTGACTCCGATTGGACTAATTTTGGTAACATTGGGTTCTTGTCGAGCTGGTCACTTTGACTGTAAGTTTGTTGAAATCAGAGTTTTGGATGACCTTTTTTTCGAGGTTTGAATATTTTTTCCTTCAAAAATCGCATCGAGACTTACACAGATGATGAAATTTTATTAATAATGTATCAATTACGCCCTTATTTTCAGATGATATTAATTTCATTGTCTGAAATTATTAAGTTTCAGAGCATCTTATTTTTATTGGAGTGTGTAAAAAAAAACTGATATTATACATGCATATACATTCGTTTGTATTTATGTATGTATATTATACATTAGTGGTTTTATATAAAAAAATAATAATATGATATCTTATATAACATTGCATATAAACAACTTAATGAACTACTGAAATTAAAGTAAATTAAACTAAAAATGGAACATAAACTCCTTCATGACTGAAAATATTAATTATAATTAATTAATTAACTTCCCAACATTATAAATATAGATGCATTGCTCCTCAGCTTCTTACACTATCGCCCTCTCCATACAATTTTAGTTAAGAGATATTTTATGCTACTACTAAGAGATTATTTGACTTATGATTTTATTTGTATGCAAACCCTCCAAATCATTTTTTCAATATTTAGAATATATATGTAGTTAATAACAAAGATGTTCGTGAACTTATCCCTACCAAATTTGTATCATCGAAATTAGACTTTTAATGAAAGATTTATGGGCAAATTGATGAAACAGAATAAATTAGGATATGCTACTTTAGAATTTATTTCAAATGTTTATTAAAAGTAAAATTGTGTATTTATTTTATTTGAAAATAGCATTACTTACCCTTTTTTGGATAGTTCTAGTTTTGATTCTGAATCATTTAGATGTTGATTGCTGTTGTTCAAGATCAATATTAGCGTTAGGTTTTCAACTAATAAATAGAATTGGTATGTATTTGCTACTAAAATCAAATTTATTCAAGAAGAAATTTGATTTTTTGGACATGAAACTCTTACTCTATGAAAGCAGTAGACGATCATATTATTTTTATCTCTTATTTCTGATTAGGGATTCAAGGCTTACATTTGATCAGTTTAGGACAAATTTAATCAAATATATTTTTCTTATATCTTTTCCAGGCAAAGTTTGGTTATTTTTCTCTCTTGGTCTCTTTTGAGTCTTTTGTTCAAGTACCATATTCTCTCTCATCTTTAATCTTCATCCATGACTCTTGACCTTTAGTTTTATCTTCTTTGATAGCAATCTTATTTGTGTTCAATTTATCCTTATTTGTTTAATTTTTGTTTTTAACTTGCTTTGTTTTTATGTTATTTTTGTTCTAATTTGAAATAAAAATGGGGCATTTACATATGTATCACACAATTCTTTTTTATACACATATTTAACACAGACTTTTATAGATATACGCATAGCACTCAAATTTTTGACATCACATTTAAAATATCACCATAACTAATTTCTTTTATAAGTAAAATACACCAAATATATTTTTAATATCAAAGTGTTATAAATATGCAAATAAATATGAATAATGTGGCATGTATCTCATTTCCCAACATATATATATATATATATATATA
>NW_018226152.1:0-5094 GCF_001263595.1 Phalaenopsis equestris | reverse complement strand
TTCATGTGAGGGGTGAGGCTATATTTATAGTGTTTTGAGTGCAATTAATGCAGGAATATGAATCATTTTGATCGGACGGTCCGGAGAGCTTCCCTTGATCAGATGACGTTTGATAGACATTTGAGTGCCTTAACGATGTCGGAAATGAGCAATCTTGGGCTCGTTGGATTCATCTTTTAGAGATGCTCTATTCGACTATAAACTCGCTAGATTCGACATCTGTTTGACCTTTCAAATGCCTCCGAAAATCCTTCAATACTGGTTTAATGATTTGATCCGAGCTTGATTTGACTCAGATTAGACTGACTTTCATATCATTAGGTCCATCTCATCGAGCTGATCAGTTTGACTATAAGTTTGCTGAAATCAGAGTTCCGGATGACTATTAATCAAAGTTTGAATATATTTTGTTCAAAAAATTGCACCGAGATTCGTGCCGGATGATGAAAATTTGTTGTTGGCGTATCAAATATTATTATTATTGTTATTATTACTATTATTATTATTATTATTAAGAGTTTCAAAATTTTGGGGTTCGACTCAAAAGGGTGCAATCGTCACGACAGTTTCGTTCTTAAGAGAGAAATATCCCATTCAAACCAAGTAACAACACAAAAATAGAATGAGAAGGGAGAGAGGTGAAAATGAGAGAAAGAGAAGAAGAAGAAAAAGAAGATAGGAGTCATGCATGTGATCTATTGAAGAGTTGGGACGTGTGTGCAACCCTAGTCGAGGACGAGCAACTCATGTGCGAGAGAAAGGGGAGAGGCTATAGTCAAGCATCTTGCATGAAGGGGGAGGAGGAGGCACACTCTTTGGATTTCAACATTGTGTGCTGGTCCTTCAGGGAGGAGGGACGACACTGTTGGTGTGGATTTGAAGTTAAACCAAGCGGATTTAAAGAGAAAGGAGTAGGTGAAGGCTTATTGTGTAGGAAGGGAGAGCCCAACCAAGCCCTAACATACACAAGGGAAGATCGAGCCTTAAGCGAGTATTTTGAGGTTTCAAGCAGAGGAAAAATTAGGAAACAGGCAGCTCATATGGTTGGATAGGCCGAATTGTGAGTTTATTAGGTAATGTTATGATTTAATCAGTTTTTCAGATTAATATTTTAAGTTTGTGTAATAAGTATTAATAATAAGTTCCATTAAAGTCGGGATTGAAGAACTTCTGCATCAAAGTAAGTTGAGAGTTTATATTGTAAATTTTTATATGAAAAAAATAGAAATTGTGTGGAACGAGGAGAGTTGGAAGGCTCTGGAAGGAAAATGGATAAATTAATTGAAGTCAAAGTTTCATTTATCTAATTCAAATTTAATTTTAGTAAAATATTTATATTATTTTATATTAATTTATAATAACAATTAAGACTAAGGAGTTTTGGTGATTAAAATCAGTAATATCAGCAAAAAAGGTTAATTTGGATAATTATATTTCTAAATTTAAGTAATTAATATTATTTTTAAATACATGCTTAATTTTATTTATGTTTTATTCAATGAGATTTAGATTATAATAGACTGATGTGCAATAGAAAGATATGCATATTAAAAAGTTGCACAATGAATCTATAAAATTATTAGATTATTGAATGACATTTAAATTATAGTAGGGGTGTATGTATAGATTATTACATGACATTTATATTCAAGTAGAGATGCATATAACATCTTTACATGACATTTAGAAAACAGTCTTGTATCCAGTTGCATAATAATTTATTTATAAAGTTGTTAGACTAGTGCATGTCATTATTATTTGAGTAAATATGCAATTGTTTATGAGTAGATGAATGCAAAATGTCATATCAATAATTAGGGTTGTCAAAACGGCTGTCAAAAAGACTCGTTGTTCGCGAACTGCTCGTGTTCGGCTCGTTAATAAGCTCGTGTTCGACTCGTTCGCTAAGTTAACGAGCTGAACACAAACAAATATTTGTTTGTTCGTGTTCGACACGTTTACACCAAAATGTACTTTTGACATTTTGTTCTACTTTGAAATCGTTTGTTGCAGGATGAAATTGTTTTTGGAACGCTTTGCTTTAGAATGTAATGATTTAAGTTGGGTTTCGATGTGGATGATGAGGTGGTTCATAATCAATCTTCTATGGAATCAATTTTTGCTTGTATGATAGAGTTTTGTGACCGTTGTAGGAATGGTTGCGATGATGATGATGATGTTGGCTTATCCAAAGATATGACAACATATGGTGATACCTGGTATTCAACTTTTGTTCGCCACCCTCATTGCAGTTTCATCTGCATGCATCTACTTGTGAAACACTTGCTGATGATCACCTTATCGCCATGATGTTTCTTTAGCTCGAACATGTTCGGCTCGCTAAGCAAACGAGCCGAACACGAACACACTTTTTGAGCTCGAAATATAAAGGAGTCGAACACGAGCTGATCCTTGGCAGGCTTATGTTCGGCTTGTTTACACCCCTATTAATAAAGTGTATTATGAAGAATGAAATGTAAATATTGTATATATGAACATTTGTATGTGCATGCTAAGAGAAATTCTCCCCTTTGTTGTCAGGCCAGAGATGTCAATATAATCACAAGCATATTTTTTTTTATCACCCCAGACATTTATAATATTTAAATCACCAGCCGCACTATCGACGGTAGAATATCAACGAGAGATGAGTATGCACATTTTCATCCCAAAAAATTGTGTAATTTAAATCACAAACTGTTGTGACGATAAAATAATATCGATAAAGTGCGTTTTAATAAATAAACTTTGAACTATAAAATCAAAGTTTAAAATTATAATAACTGAAAATAAATAAATAAATAAATATCAAATAATAATGATAATAATAAATGAAACATGTTCTCAAGAGACACTTTTTCACTTACTACATAAATAGTTGTCTCTCTCATTCACACCGATTGCACTAATCATAACAGACGAGCGAGCGAGAGAAAGCTGAGGGAGCGTGAGAGACGGAGAAAAAAATCTAGGAGAAGAAGGAAGGAGGAGAAGATGGAGAAGGGGGAGAGAAGGCTGCGACATACCTTGTCGTGTGAAGCCGACAACGTCTTGAATGGGAAGCAGTTGGGTGGATTTTGTGCCCTAGTTGTTTGACAGAGGAACTCGAACTTCTTGCAGAACGAGCGGCTCATGAGACACGCGACACAAGGAGCTGTGACCTACCCGAGTGAAAGGACCTACCCGAGTGAAAAGAGAGTTCGTGCGCCTTGCAGAGGCGGGAAGAGGTAGGCTCGCTGTATTGTGCGGCTCGTTGAGAAAGGACTCACTAGAGAGGGCCTTCTACATGCAAAGAAGGCTCGAGCGGCTAGTTTGAGCTCGACCGAGAGCTTGGGGAGAAAGAAGAGGTCGCGAGAGTTTCTCGCGTGCGTGAAGTGCTGGACTGAAACCTATCTATTTCGGTTCAAATGTTTTAGGGGTGGCCAAAGATTAATAAGATGATTATTTAAATTAAATTAATTTAAGTAATTAGTTGTCATTCATTTAAAATGAAATTTCAGGAACTTTATATTAGATTGATTTTATTTTTTATTAACAATTGTTTAAGGTGATTGGTAAAAAGACTGAAGCAGGAAAAGAAGGCTTTGCTATGGGAAAGAAGTTCAGGTATGAGGACTAATTTTAATAATTAAAGGTTCTTTTCCTATTTAAGTAGAGTTAGGCTAAATTAAGCTTTAAGAACACTAAAACCTAAGTTTAAGGTTTAATAAAGTGTCTCTTAAATGAAGCATGCAAAAAAAAAAAAAAATTGAATGACTCTAAAACAAAAGTATAAAAGTTAATTTTTGAAATGTTGATATCTTAATGCATGATGTAACTGATATTGTACAATTTGTTCCTATAGATGCACTTAAAAGTTTAAACTGGCCGAGGAAAGGACAATTTGACTACACTGTTGAGGTGAGTAAATATGCTTTATTTTATAATAATTCTGTTATTTATTGTTTCACCGCGTTTATTTTAAATACAAAAGTATATATTTTCTTTTAAATGTTAAATGCAAAAAGAAATGAATAAAATGCAATATATGCATGTATATAAGAGTCACACATGAATGATACTGACAGAAGAATGCAATGTACCAATGCACAAAAATGTAATTAAAATTAAAAATGGAAATAAAAATGGTTAACATATTTTTTTAGAGTATATGTTTAGATGATGACTCTCAACAATGAAATGCATAACGTAAATGAATAAAAGAAAATGAAAATATTTTCTTTATTGTTTTTTTTACTGCACAGTTATTTTTACTTTTTACTATAATTTTATAAAATATAAAATAAGGATTTTTATAATTTAGAATAATTTACCCATTGAGTAATTTAACTCAAACCGTAAGTTGTGCACATTTTTACAGGAAAATAAGTTATAGACTAGATGAATCCCAGAGATTTTGTGTACATGTGTCGATGAGCTCGAGATGATAGGTATTATAGTTCAACTTTATTTTTTGTTAAATGTAAAAATTTAAATATAAATCAAAATTAATATAAATAAAATGCTGCAAAATAAATTTTATGAATTATAATGGTTTTTTTTGTGTTGTTTTTTGTATCTTGGTGAATTTTATTTGATTATGAAATGAAAATGTTAGATAGGTTTTCCTGTCCGACCATCAGTCCTCTCCTTGGTAATTCCAAGCCCTCCGGACGGGTCGTGACAAAAATATAAATTATTTTTATTGAGTAAATGTCATAAACAATACCAGACTATTATGAAATTTTTTAAAGAATCTCATTTAAAGAACAATTAGGATGATTTAATTAAGTTAGAAATAATATAAATTAAAATCTTTAATTCAATCTAATTAGATTGTCTTGCTTTTATTTCCTAATTATGAAAAATCAGGAGAAAGAAGTTAGAGATGATTCTGAACCTGATATTCTCCATAATATTGCAATCAATATTGATGCATTTACTGAAATGATGACTATTGTGACAAAGTTGATTAAGAATTTTTGTTCTCAAACTAATAACAATGGGGATCACCAATTGATAAATACGTGAATTTTTTTCTTAAAAATGAGTTTGTCATCATTTCCTAGAGTAGGTGTGCCAATGAAAGCTGAAAACTAGCTAATGGGGAGAAAA
>NW_018226151.1:0-568 GCF_001263595.1 Phalaenopsis equestris | reverse complement strand
ATCAAACGTAGAGACCAACTCAGCCAAATTAAGTTATAGACCTCCTTTGCCTCCACCTAAGCAACACAATGCACCCCCTAATTTTCCATGACAGCCACCTCTTAGCTATTTTTATAAAAAGCACATCCCACGGCCAGGGAAAGTGTGTGCTGAAAACTTCTTAGAGAAACCTCCCTAGAGAAACCTTCCTAAACTGACCACAGAGCTTCCTTAAGATCCCCTCAGTGCATTCCAACTGTTTTCCCTCACCAATTTCCACTGCCGGAGTTCAATTTTGAGCTCGAAAGCTTGTCAGAAATCAAGACAGAGCTCAATACGCTTTCATATCCTACCAAGCTCAAATTAACTTCACCCACACCTTCACAACAGTGAAAGAAGCTTAAGCCCCATAAAATTCCACTCTCACAGAGCCTCTACCATAGCTCTAGACCAACACCCAAATCCGATCGTGATCGAAATCATACCTAAGCCTTACACCAAGACCAGAGATTCAATCGCTAGCCTCCTTGGATCACAACGAGCATGTCAAGACTCTCTGATTGAAGCTTCACTTCTTAGAGAAAAGGTA
>NW_018226150.1:583-791 GCF_001263595.1 Phalaenopsis equestris | reverse complement strand
AGGAACATAGTGAATTGGACTAACCCATGCAGTATGTGAAATAGGGTAGATAGTTTTAGCATCTAACAACTTTAAAATTTCTTTCTTAACAACCACTTTCATAACAGGATTTAATCTCCTTTGTGGATCAGCCATGGGTTTGCAGTTTTCTTCCAGATTAATTCTATACATACAAATTGAAGGACTGATTCCTTTAATATCAGCAATT
>NW_018226150.1:0-361 GCF_001263595.1 Phalaenopsis equestris | reverse complement strand
CAAAACTTTCTTGAACATAACTTGAATCTTCCTTAAAAAGGTTTACACATTGATCTAATTCATCTTCTTTCTCATATTCCAAATATTTTACTTCAGATTTTTCTTCATAATTTGTTGTAAAATGGCATTCACTCAGATATCCTATAACATTCATTCTATAACATTCATCATCTTTACCTTTTGCAGTATATTTCATTGATCTTGAAATATTAAAAGTAACCATTTGATCACTGATGCACATAGTTAATTCCCCATGCACATCTATCATTGCTCTTCCTATGGCTAGGTAAGTTCTCCCCAAAATGATAGATATCTCTTTATCTTCGTCCATATTTAGCACAATGAAATCAACAGGAAAGAT
>NW_018226149.1:0-924 GCF_001263595.1 Phalaenopsis equestris | reverse complement strand
TTATAGAAAATCATTATTTAATCTCAGGTTTAGTCTCTGAATCATTGGCTAAGCTAGGAGGATACTAACTCTCATTCCAGAGCTCCCACTTCTCTTCCCTTGAAGACTAACTCTCGCTTTAGTTCTAAACACTAAGACTGAATTGGAGTTTTTAGTCTGTCACCCTAAAAATTTAATATTGATACATCCAAATTATCTTTTTATTTCACCATATCTCAGAGTAGGAGAAATATAAAGGAAACTACTTAGACTTCATGAGAAAGATACAACGAAACACAAATTTCATATATAAAAGAAAGTTCATACTATAATAATAAACAAACAACACTTATCCCGACAAATGCACCATTTAAAAACTCAAAACTGTATAGAAAATAACTCACTAATATCGTAAAATGATGTTAAGTGGCAAGAAGTGAGCATAAGGGAGAGATGGGTGGCGAATAGAGGCGAATGAAGAGGAAGGAGGGCCTTTTTTCTGATCAATTTTGGCTCTAAATAGAACCTAGGGTCGGTTCTCCAATAGGTGCATCCAAAAACTCTTCAAAAAACGTCCAAATTTATTGAATCTTCTTGAAACAGGCCCTGCACCGACATTGGCGCTGTCGACGCCCATTCTGGCACTGTCGGCACCAATGGTCCGTAATTAAAATCGGTCTTCTCTCTCAAACGGCACCTTCGGCGCTAAATTTTTTTTCAATTTCTCCATTTTAACTCCAAATTTCATCATTTTTGCTTCATTTTTGCTCTAAGTCCTAAAAATCAACAACCTGCAAGCCGTCGCCGCTGAACATTTTTTTTGAAGCTCCATTTTGACTTCAAATTCCATTCTTTTTTTTTTCTTCAAGTCCTAAAAATCAATAACCTGCATGAAAATATGAAAAATAACTTTTTTTAAAGCGCAATATCACCAAAATGAGTATA
>NW_018226148.1:0-332 GCF_001263595.1 Phalaenopsis equestris | reverse complement strand
AACTTTTTCCCAATTTTTATATGGCACTTGGGATTAACTACAAATAAAAAAAATTGTAGAAGGATGCTCAAGTCCATAAATTGGCCCATTCATAATGATTCCCATCACAGATTTAAATATAATTGAACCTATTTCAATAGGTTTCTCCATTTGAATATAGTAGTTTAAAATAGCACTCTCCTTGGTGACTCTACTGATCTTCATAGTAGGGAGTAATTTTGCACAAATAAAGAAATGCCACTACTTCGAAATTGGATTAAGTAACGAAGTAGGAAAACAATAATATCCTTCATCTCATACTTCCCACATATTACTTTCATCCGTCAGAAAAT
>NW_018226147.1:352185-378105 GCF_001263595.1 Phalaenopsis equestris | reverse complement strand
TTTTCTTTTCTTTTCTTTTTCTTTTCTTTCAGGATAATTTTCAATCTTTTCTATATTTTTTTTCCTTTTTCACGGGAGGATTATTATATCTGGATAACTGATACACCTAAAATATATAGTATTTTCAGACACATTTTTATACTTAGTTTTGAGATATTGCACTTTAATGGAAGGTATTTTTGTGCTGTTCTTGCAGATACAAGTAAAAATGGGAAAAATTCTTAAAAGAGTGAAAAAGGATAAAATTTTGAGCAAAAAGGTGAAAGATTGTGTAAAAGTGTTTTGGTGCCTAAGCGCCAGATCGGGCACTTATGCGCCGGTTAAATAGAGAAGGTTGCGCCTAAGCGCCGAGACCTGCGCTTAAGCACTAGTGGCAGTTACTAGATGAGTAAATAGATGAGTAAAATCAGTTATGAGTAAATTCAGTTTCTATGAATTTTGAATAGTTTGTTGAGGCACCCATTGGCTTAATAGGTGGTTGTAACCACCATGGACGAAAATTATAATGAAAGGATGTGTCAAAAGAAAGAAGAGAGGACTTAGAAAAGAGTCCTGAAAGTATTGGCAAGTTTTGAAAGTTCTTCTCTGGAGAGTTAGTTGAGAGAGATTTTCAGGATCCACATTTTATTTACTTTATCCTTCTTGTTATTTTGTTTTGAGTGATTGTAAAAGAGAAGAGATTCAAAGGAACTTCAAGTGTTTGGTGGAGGACTTGAGATAAGTTTTTATCTTTTTATTTTAGACTACTTTTGGTTTTATTCGAGACTTGTTGTTGGTTTGACAATGATTTCTTCTTTTAAACTAAAGTGAGGTTTTGTTTTCTTCATGGATTCTAAGTAGTTTTCTTTATATTTCTTCTTAAAATGATAAGTAATTAATTTTTGGATGGAAGTTGTGGAGAGTATTGATCTTTAATGATGGAAGAAATTGTGATTTAAATCCATGCACTTCATTTACTTCTTAATTTGGCCAACCCAGATGTTAAAATTTGTTCTGAGAACATGTAAGAACCGGGTTGTTATTGTCTCGGTCTACAATTGGAAAGAATCACATGAGGTTGTATGAATTAGAATGTAGTTCATATGATTGAGTGCAAATAAATAGGAAAATATTCATTGATGGGTGTAGAGTTAGAGGACTTTAAAGTGACAGGTTAAAGCCCCCAACTTGGTTTATTTTTTTAGGTTTTGATATGAGAATGTTAGCCTGGAGGTGGAGGGAATCGAGGAAACTCTAGAGTGAGAGCTAGTATCTTCCTTGCCTAGCTGGTCTTTAGAAATATTCAAACTTTAAATCAGCCAAGTCAAGGGTTCGAGGATTTTCTCTCCCTAATCCGAGACAACATTTCTAGTAGAGGCAGCACAACACAATTTGCATACTTCTACAACAAAATTGCTATACTTATTACTGATTCATTTATTACTGATTCATGTAAAATTGCTATACTTATTACTGATTCATGTTAAGAAGAATGATATTTTCATATTAAGTAAAACTTTAGTTATCTTCCTTTAGTTATCTTCTTAAGTTATTACTGTTTTGTTAAAATATCAAAAATACCGAAAATATTTAAATTTTAAATTGCTACAAAAATCATTTTTTGTTTAAGTAATTATCTTGTTAAAAATATAAAAACTTTCTAAAAAGTGACTTTCTAAAAAGTGCATATTGCGTGCATATTGCATAATTTTTCCTATGGGTTCAATATTCAGGTCTTAATCAAAAAGTCCTATATTACTTCATAACGATACTTATACTTGTGTAGTATCCTAATATAGATATATATAAATTAAAAAGTTAAATTCTTATTTTTCTTCAGGATCAAGTTTTGGGTTTTGTTGCAAAATAAGGAAATATAAGTGAAAAATATCATTAGAACTATTTCTATATTGTGCATAAGCATTAAGTCGTGATCAATAGCCATTAATGATTTTGAACATCACTATCCTCTTCTTAAAGTTAAAACTTTTCACATTCCTTCAATTTATAAATTCATAATAGCTTTGAAGATTTTACATAAAGTTTCATTTTTTTCTTCTTACATGAAATTCTAAGATTCTTAATATTTCAAAAGACAAACTCCTTTACTTACAATGAAAAAATATAGTCTTATTCTTTCATACAAAATACCTTAATCTCTAGAATTAACCTTTATAATTGAAAGTTTTTACTTAAACATACTATATATTTAGAAACACAAATATAGTTATCCAAAGTTAGGCTCTACTACCACAGTTTATGTTAAATTAAAATTTTAAAATATAGCTTATTGAGGACAAATAAAATTATAACAAAAAAAATACAACAAAGTACTAAAAAAATAACAGTACTAAAATAAATTTCAATTAAATAATATCTCTACAAACTATAGTTCACAACATGGTTAAAACTTAACTCTAAAATATTGTAGGTGCTAATAAGAAAAGCTAGACCTAAACAATAACAACAACAACAAAATGCAACAAAAGATAAACTAAATAAAATATTAGAACTATAATTAAACGGACATCTTCACTCATCCTCTTCTTCTTCCTCTTCTTCTATATCAAAGTTTTGTTGTTGATAAGAGGTAAAGATAGGGTGACTAAGAAATTGTATTGAGGGTTCACCCCTCATGTATCTTACCATATCATCATCATTTGTGGCATCATATTCAAACTTTTGCTTTATTAAATTATCATTATGTGCATTCATGGCCTCCAAATTTTCAATCCTCTCCATCCTTAAAATATCTCTTTGTTGGATCATTATCTACTCCAAAAGTTCCTAGAGAGTAGGGGTGCTAGCATTAGAAGGAATATCTCTACTCCTACTTCCCATTCTCCATCCAACATGAGATTCATAGGTTTTAATGTTTGATGGCCCAATAGGTTTAAGAGGCTCAAATATTTCCTCATCAATTCTAAAATCAACTCCTGACTGCTTACATAATATGAAAATCAGGTCAGGGTGTGTTGATCCACCAGTCGTCTCACTCATAGCAATAGAATAAATGTTCCTATAGATTATAGATCCAACATCTTGATTGCACATCTGTTTGATACAGAAGTTTAGGATAGCTCTATCCTTAGTAACTTCACTATGGTGATTTGTAGGTATCATTTTAGTGGATATAAAGTAATTTCAGGCCTTGGATATTACAGTAACATAGAAGCAGGGAAGTTTACCTTAATGTTATTCTTCACTTTCCAAGCTCCTCTTCCATCAGTAAGAAATGAAATAGCATCATCTAAAGCCTTGTTTGTAGTAGAGAATGTGTTATACTTACAGAGAAATGCTTCTTGCAATTGATTAAATTTATTAATTCTCCTCAGGTTGAATTCAACCATTTTACCACAAACATAGATGTGGTCATCAAAACTCTCCTTAAAATTTGCAAAGAACTCCATGACTATACCAATAACAGCATTGGTAGTAAACTAATAGAAATTCTCCAACTGTCGAGTAACAATTATCTCTCAACTTCACCACCGGGATTTTCGAACGCTCGGGCTAGAATTATTTTCTTTGTATTCAATAAACTATTTAAATGAATGCTAGCTTTGTAGTTGATGAATTTTTGTTCATGAAATTCCAATTTCCTCTTTCCTTTGCTCATCCTTGGTGCTATTCCAATCTTCAAAAGAAAGGAGAAAATTTGATGAAATCCAAATAAATTCTGAAATTTTCAAAAATCAAAATGTGGAACGTTCTAAACATAAATGCACTAAGTAAGAGTTCTTCACTAAAGGATTTTCTCAAAATCTCCTTAAAAATTTTAAAATTTTGGATCTCGGCAATGAAGGAGAAATCTTTGGTTGAAATAAAAAAATTTTAGTTCAAAGTGTAGCTCTTACCGAGAGAAGATGAAATACTAACTCCTTTTATCTTCTAATCCCTTTAAATCCAAGCATTCGCAAGCCCTAGAAGTGTAAACCAAAGGTTGAAGGTGACCGAAGGGGTAAAAATGGTGTTTCACAAAAATTTTAAGGTATTTGGGAATTTTCAGGTCTCTGGACCCGTCGGCGCCAGTGCCAAAAAAATAAAAAAAATTTCCATAATTTTCACACATCGGTTATTTCAAATTCCCTTCAAAGTCTAATTATACTTTTTAAACAATAATATTCATCCTTAAATAGTCCACAAACAATTGTTTTTACAAACAACACAAAACTAACTACTATATATGAAAATCCAAATTTTTACAAACACAAATTTTTAATCACACTCACACATACATAAAGCAAACCATACTATAATTTAGCATCGAAATCAAGCCACAACACTAGGATGCTAAAAACTAAATTATACATATAATTAAAGTTATAGGAGTTTTAAAGCAAAGCAAAGCCAACACAATTACATTAAAAACATAATTAATTTTAAATAATAGAAAGTCCAACTTCTTCAATTACTCCTCTTCATCTTCCGTGTTGTCTCCTCCTCTAATATCTCCTATAGACTAGTAATGGAAGGACAAATTAAGTACAAATTATAGAAGGGTCGGTACGGGAATTGATCAGCTGATCAGCTAAATTTTCATCAATCCATTCATTCTTCTTGAACATATGCGCCAATCCTGCTTCAATCAATCCAGTATGATCAAAGTGTTCCTTCATCCTCCAATCTAAGTGATCAAAAAGGTAAGTAAGCTTTCCTATTGCATTCATAATATTCTGACTTTCTCTTTCTATTTTCTTTATTTTCTTCTCCAAAACTTCTTAACTTTCAACTGTACAGGGCATTAAGGGTGTCGAAGCATGAGATGATTGATCCAAGGTAATTTTCAACACTTCATTTCCATTCCCAATATAGTTTCCATCAATAGGATCTGTGGACTCCCAGGGTAACAACACTTTCTCCCAACTTTCATATGTTACTTGAGATTGATTGCAAAATAAGAAGATCACAACAGGATGCCCCGGTCCATATATAGGCCCATTCATTACAATACCTAAAATAGATTTAAAAATAATTGATCCCACATCAATGGGCTTTCCCATTTGAATGCAATAGTTTAAAATTGTCCTTTCTTTTGTAACTTTACTAATTTTCATTGTAGGGAGTAGTTTTGCAGAGAAGAAGAAATGCCATTGTTTAGATATTGGATTTAGCAGTGAAGCAGAGAAACTAATGTACCCCTCATCTCTAATTTTTCAATTATCACTTTCATCCATCAAAAATTGGTATGCATCATACATCAAATCCTTCGTTGGTATAAAGTTTGTATAATAACAGATCAACACGTTTTCTATCATAAACATATCATTAATTCACAATAGAATAAATGGTACACCCTTACCTCGTACGAAGACAACTCCTTGGTTACATTCATGTAGGTTAGCATAGAATTCTCTTACCACTGCAACAACTACTGCAGCGGTAGTATAACATAGAGCTTCCCAAAGTCTCTTTGCGATGGTTTTTTCAATCTACAAACTTGGATTACTCAATCCATGATTTCCTTGATAAGCCTCTTCTTGATGATGACTTTGTCGTATAATTTATGCGCGTCAAAACTGATGAACTTCCTTCAATTGAGAATCCCATATCTTTAAGGGTTTATGGAATTGGAAGCCATGGATTTCAAAATCTGGATCTGGAAGTATCTGGTCATCAATCTGGAAGTATCTGGTCATCCAAAATGGTTTTCAGGCCTTTAAAAAAACCTTTAGACCATTATTTTGAAGTGAAATGCGGCCAAAGTCTGCCAAATTCTTCCTGAACTGTTGAAACTGCACTAGACGTTGTCGGTGCTCATGGAGCCAAAGCCATAGTTTCATCGGTTTCAACTTTGGTTCAATTAATTTCTAAATTTTCATCCAATACCAATATTTGTTTTGATTTATGGTATATAAGATTGTGTGAGATTCTAAGGCATTATTATTTCTTAATACATAGAAAAATTATTAAAGAAAATTCTAAGATATATAGATAGGTGTATATATATAAATATATGGGTTGCCTCCCACAAAGCGATTAGTTTAACGTCGACAACCTGACGTACTAATATTTATTCAGGATGACTGAACATTAAATTTTTTTTTTAAATTGCGGCATGTGCCCTTCATAATAATGTTTTAATCGATGCCCATTAACTTTAAATATCTTTCCAGTTTTAGGATCTTTAATAACAACAGTTCCATAATGATAAACTTTAATCACATTGAATGGTCCTAGCCATCTAGATTTTAGTTTTCCTGGAAATAATCTCAATCTAGTATTATATAATAGAACCTCTTACCTAGGTTAAAATTTCTTATTTATAATCCTCTGATCATGTCATATTTTCATTTTATCTTTATAGCCTTTTGCAATATCATATGTTTCATTTCTAATCACCTCAAGTTCACCTCAAGTTCATTGAATTGCAATCATTGAATTGCAATAATCTTTTCTCATCAGCATCCTTTAGATTAAAATTAAATTTCTTAATAGTCCAAAATGCTTTATATTCCAACTCTACTGGTAAGTGACATGTTTTACCCAAAATAAGTCTATGTGGGGACATTCTAATACAAGTCTTATAGGTGGTTCTGTATGCCCATAGTGCAATATCTAATATAGTAGACCAATCAAAATTATAAGAATCTATAGCTTTTTCTAAAATTCAGTTTATTTCACTATTTGATATCTCTGCTAGACCGCAAGTTTGGGGATGATAAGCAATAGAGAATATAATATTATATTTTCTAATCAATTTCTCGATCCTTTTTTCCTAAAATGGGATTCTCCATACATAATAATCACTCTCGGCATTACATACGGCATTCCATATCTTGTAAAAATATTTTTATTTAAATATTGTGAAACACTTCGAGCATCACATTTAGGTAAAACAATAGCTTTAATCCATTTGGACATATAATCAACAGTAAGCAATATGTATAAATTTCCGAATGAAGACATAAATTTTCCTATAAAATCTAATCCCCACACATCAGAAATTTCAACTTCTAATGTGTAATTCAATTCCATTTCATTTCTTGTAGAAATATTTCCTACTCGCTGACATCGATCACATATTTTAATATATTCATTAACATCTCTAAAAAGAGTAGGGCAATAAAATCCAGCTTGCAAATTTTTATGCGCACTTCTACTAGTTCCAAAATGTCCTCCAAATTCAGAATCATGACATCATTCAATAATTTGTTCACGTTCTTGTAAGGCACAAACCTTCTAATGATCAAATCATTACACTGTTTATATAAATATGGGTCATTCCAAAAATAGAATTTTGAATCATGAATAAATTTCTTTAATTGTTGATTCTTTACATCTGGTAGTAGAATATCACTCACAATATAATTTACTATTTTAACATACTATAGTTTATTCTTTATATCAATATTATACAATTTTTCATCAGGGAAAGTTTCCAAAATTTCATTTACAAAATCAATTAATATTTCTTGTTCTAGTCTAGACAAATGATCAACTATTTGATTAACATTTCCCTTTCTATCTATTACCAAAAAATTGAACTCTTGCAGCAGAAGTGTCCATTTAATTAATTTTGGTTTAACATCCTTCTTTTGCATCAAATATTTGATAGCAGAATGGTCTGCACTATACATATAGCTCCGATTAAGTAAGGTTTAAAATTATCAAAGGCATAAACAATAGCTAATAACTCTCTTTCAGTAGTGGTGTAATTAATTTGAGCATCATTTAGAGTTTTACTAGCATAGTATATTACTTTAAAAACTTTATTATACATTGGTCCTAAATCCGCTCCAATAGCATGATCATTAACATCACACATTATTTCAAATGGTTTCTCCCAATCAAGTGGAACTATTATAGGAGCAATTAATAATTTTTCTTTCAATAGTACAAATTTTTTAATGCATTCTTCATTAAAATTAAATTTCATATGCTTTTCTAAAAGTTGGCTTAATGGCTTAGTAATTTTTGACAAATTAACTCCCCCTCCATCCATAAATTGACATTTTACCTAATTTAGTACTAAGTTAATCTTTTCACATAGTTCCAGAACTTTTTCTAAATTATTTAAACATAATTCAAATGAAGTTCCGAATAAAATGAAGTTCCGAATACATTCAAATGAAGTTCCGAATACAAAAAATCATCCATAAATACTTCCATTCCACATTCAATTAAATTACAAAAAATTAACATCATACATCTTTGAAATGTCATAGGGGTGTTACATAGTCCAAGAGGCATTCTACGAAAAGCAAATGTTCCACAAGGGCTTGTAAATGTTGTTTTCTTTTGATCCTCAGGAGCAATCAAAATTTCATGATACCCGGTATATCCATCTAGAAAGTAGTAATATTTTTTTCCAACCAATCTATCCAGTATTTAGTCTAGAAATGGTAATGGAAAATGATCTTTCCTGGTGGCCACATTTAATTTTCTACAGTCTATACAAATTTGCCAGCCAGTAACTTGTCTTATTGGAATTAATTCATTTTTCTCGATTGTTTCAATTATCACTCCTCCATTCTTTGGAATATAGTGAATCAGACTTACCCAAGCACTGTCTGAAATAGGATATATAATTCCAGCATCTAATAATTTTAAGATTTATTTTTTAACTTCTTTCATTATCAGGTTTAATCTCCTTTGAGGAACATCTTTAGATTCATATTGTTTATCTTATAGAATTTTGTGCTTACAAATTGCAGGACTGATTCCTTTAATATCAACGAAAGTCCAACCAAATGTCTTCTTATATCTTTTCAGCATTTCTAGGAATTTTTGTTCTTAAATTTCAGTTAAATCAGAAGATATAATAACATGCAATGTAGATGAATCTCCTAAAAACACATATTTTAAATGGTCATGTAATACTTTCAGTTCAAGTTGAGATAAAATTTTTATTATCATTTTCCAAAAGGTCTAAAATTTCAGATTTGTCCTAAACATATCTAAATTTTCATTCTTTATTTCATTCTCATTCTCAAAATTCTCTTCTTGCTTTAATTTTTCTTCAAACATTCCCTTAAGTCACTCATTACTTAAATAATTAGTAACTTCCATTCTAAAACATTCATTATTTTTTTCTATCACAAGATATTTCATAACTTTTGCTATATTAAATGATACTTCTTGATCATTGACTCTCATTATTAATTCTTCTTTTTGCACATCTATCACAGTTCTCCCTATTGCAAGAAATGGTCTCCCCAAAATAATAGGTATCTCTTTATCTTCCTCCATATCTAATATAATAAAGTCTACAGGAAAAATAAATTTATCCACTTTACGAATACTTCTATAACTCCTTTAGGATAAATTATTAATCGGTCAGCTAACTGAAAAGTTACAGTAGTAGGGGAAACCCCTCAAAAAACTAAACGTTTAAAAATTGATAGAGGCATAAGATTAATACTAGCTCCTAGGACACATAAGGCTTTTCCAAAAAAATTTTCACCAATAGAACAAGGTATAGTAAGACTACAAGGATCTTTTAACTTTTTAAGATGCTTTTTTTATCAATTGCACTACACTCTTCACTGAGTGCAACGGTCTCATGATCTGTAAACTTCCTTTTCTTATTTAGTATATCCTTCATAAATTTCACATAACTTGACATTTGTTCCAAAGTCTCAATGAAAGGAATATTTATCATTAACTTTGTAAGGATTTCCAAAAATTTTGTAAATTGTTTATCTTTATTCTTCTGCTTCAATTATTGAGGAAACATAGGTGGCGGCTTATCTAAAGAAACTTGTATTGGTTTATTTTCATCATTATCGCTTTCAATTTCTACCTTCTCCTTCTCAACTTCAGTTTCTCTTTTTATTATTGTTTCCACTTCATTTTCACTTGGTAATTGAGTAGCTTTAATTTTCTCCTTATCCTGATCTTTTGGATTAACTTCAACAGTACTAGGAAGAATTTCTGATGGTCTGTTACAAAGTGCAATAGCAATATGTCCTAATTGATTTTCAATATTCCTAATTGTAGCCACTTGATTTTGTGTTTGATTTCCAAAGTTCAACATTACTTCTTCCATAGTAAACTTCTTCTCCTTAACTTGTGAGTTATTATTAAATCCAGGAGGATAATATGGTCTATAGTTAGTATTCCCTTTGTAATTTGAATTTCTTGAGGGGTTCACCGAATTGTTATAATTATTCCAACTAAAATTGTTGTGATTTTTCCATCCAGGATTATAATAATTAGAATAGAGATTTTTATTTTTATTATTTATAGCATTTATAGTTTCATAAGATGATTGAGCATCAATTATTTGTCCAGATGAATTTTCCTCTAACACTTGTGGTATTTGAGAATAGTTCACTCCAATTTGACCAATCTTCTTTGATATAGCGGCAATTTGAGATGCTAAAAAAGACATTGCATCAAAATCATAAATACTAGCTACTCTCTTTAGATTTACCCGTTCAGAAGGCCATTAAAAATTATTACTAGTCATTTCCTCTATTAAAGAATATGCTTCATCAAAAGGTTTTGACCTTAACGATCCACTTGCAGCAGCATCTAACTGACCTTAACGATCCACTTGCAGCAGCATCTATAATAGATCTAAGTGATCATACCAATTCATTACAAAAATATTGAATTATTAACCAATTTGGTAAAGCATGGTGTGGACATCTATTAAGGAGATCTTTAAATCTTTCTCAGGCTTCATATATCGATTACCCTTTAAACTGGCAAAAAGATGTAATATCGTTTCTAAACTTAGCAATTTTTTATGGTGAAAAATATTTAGCTAAAAAATTTTGTGATAAATCTCCCCAAGTTTTGATAAATCCAGGTGCTAATGAATTTAACCAAGCTTTAGCTTTATCCCTTAATGAAAAAGGAAAAATTCTAAGCCTGACAGCATCATTAAACACTCCATCATATTTAAAAGTAACACATATTTCAAGAAAACTAGTAAGATGTAAGTTACGCTTCGGTAGGTGTTCCTCTAGACCGACTATTTTAAACCATTTGGATAATAACAAGTTTAAGCTCAAATGAAATAGCAGCAATATTAGGATTTCTAATAGTCACGTGATGCTCATCTGCTGTATGATTAGCATAATCTTTTAAAGGTCTTTGTAAATTTTCATTTATTTAATTATCTAAGTTATTTACCATTTCGTTCTAATTTCTAATTTCTTTTTGTTCTTTTCGAACCATTCTAATAGTGCGTTCTAATTTTGAATCGTAAGGTACTAAACTTTCAGATCCAATATTACGCATAAACAAATATAATAAGCAAAGAAAGATATCTTAAAATAACTCTTAAATTTCAAAAAATACATATTTAAATATATTTTTTATGATTTTTTATTTTTAATTTTTTTATTATATTATTTTATCGCTAAATTTCTTGATATACCAAATCTATTAAATTTACCGTTACTTTCCCCGACAACAACGCCAAAAACTTGATCCCCAAAATTACAGTCGAAAATATAATTGTGTAAAATTAATAAAGTTGACTCCACTTTACAACGATGCTAAGAACTTGGTTCATTATTTTATGAATAAGAAATTGAAGCAATTTATGTTGGGATTCTACACAAGTATAGATTTTACGCAAGTATACGTATCATTATCAAGTAATACAGGAATTTCTAATTAAGCCCCAAATATTGATCACATAAGGAAGGTTTAAATTCTAAATGAAATAATTCGAGATGATAATTTAAATTAGGAATTTCACAATAATAAAGAAAGTCTACTATACTAATTTTGAATATTTAAGGTGCTATCAGAACTAAATTTTCAACTACTAGAAAAAAATGTAAAGAAAAGCTAAACAATAACTACCAAACTATGTTTTTTTGATGAAGTTATCTAATATGAGAAAGCATTTTTTGCACTACAATGAGTTTTTGGTTAAATGAGAGAGATAAATGGTTTGAATGTGTATTGTGCCAAATAGGAGCAATTTTAATTTTCTACTTTTAGTCAAGTGTTACAGAGAATCATTGGCTAATATTAGGTCTAGTCTCTAAATCTGTGGTTAGACTCAGAGGCAGAGGATCCTGACTCTCACTCTAGAGCTCCCACTTCCCTTCCCCTGAAGGCTAACGCTAACTTTAGGTCTTAAACATTAAGAACAAATTGGGGATTTTAGTTTGTCACCCTAGAATCTCCAATTCTTCGCCCAGTAATATATATTTCCCTATTTATTTGCTCCTAATTTAATGGACAAAGCACTCCGTTATGGATTCGAATGTGATTCTCACTTTGATGTAAAAGTCATACTCCATTTTCTGGATAATATGTTTTACAACAGATGTTAACATTTCAATTGGCCAAATCAAAATGTAAATTAAGAATAGAGTGAAAAATCATCACAATTTATTTTATATTTTAAAATTGGCACATCCAAATTATCTCTTCAATTCACCATATCTCAGAGTTGGGAGAAGGACAAAAAAAACTACTTAGACCTTCTGAGGAAAATACGATAAATTTTAAATTTCATAAATAAAAGAAAGTTTATATAACAATAATGAACAAACACAACTTATCTTTAACTCTTCCTCAAAGAAAATCCCTTGTAGCCTCTCTTGGACTCTTTCTTTCTTTACAAGACTCTTGATTCTCTTTTTAAAGATGTCGGGAAGAAGAAATCTCTCATTTCTCTCCCTCTCTAACAACTCTTAGGAGAAATCACACTTAGACTCACCACTTAGACTCACCACACTAAAACTTAGACTGACCACGTTAAACAATACACAAAATGGAACACTCAAGAAAACTCAATGACACACTAGCCCCCCCCCCCTTTTTATCAATTTTCTCTCTAAATAAAGCATAATGTCAGTTTTCCAAGAGGTGTATCCAATAACTCTTCAAAGAGCATCCAAATTCATTGAATATTCTAGAAATTTGTCCAGCACCAACATTGGCGCCGTCGGCGTCGGTGCTCTGATTTATTCCTTGTGTTCTCTATCAAATGGGGCCATCGGTGCCCAATCTGGCACCGTCGGCGCACCCACTATTCTGGACTCCTCCTTCATGCTGGCACCGTCAACATCTTTGTTGGTTCGGTCAGCGCTGAGTTTTTCTTCCAAAACACTTTTTTGACTCCAAATTCCATCCTTTTTGTTTTCTTTTTTTTTAAGTACTAAAAATCATCAGCCTGTAATAAAACATAACAAATACCTTCCTTTAAAGAGAAATATCATCAAAAATGAGTATAAAATATAGGTTTAAAAATGCATATATTTTCGATGCATCAAACAGCTTTAAGTTCCTGTTTGTTCTGACCTTTAGCATTAATTTCTATATTACTAAGAAGAATTCCCTGAGGCCTCTTGCTAAGTGCACTAGAAATTTGTCCCAATTGATTCTATATATTTCTATATGTAAGTCAACTTTTTAATTGATTACCAATATGTAACACCGGCTCTTCTATAGACAACTTATTCTCCTTAAATTGTTGGTTACTATTAAATCTTGGAGGAAAAGTTGGTCTTTAGTTAGTACTACCTGCATCAACCCGCAATTACACAGATATTTATACTCCAAATGATTGCAAAAACTCAACCTAAATTATATTTGTAAACTAGTTTAAATATGTTAAATGATTAGAAAATAGATAATAAGCCTTCACACTAGGGGTACTACGTAAGTATATATATCATTTCAAGTAATATAGGATTTTGGTTAAAAACCCCTGTATCGATCCCACAGGGAAAACTGTAACTTCTTCATAATAACTTAGAAAAACTTCTATCTAAGTTTTAGATAAAAGTTATAGGAGAATAGTGTTTAAAGTTTTTTAAGGGATTACAACTAAATTCTCATGCAATCTAAATTTAAATAGAAAGTAAGAGCAAAATTTAAAAGACTAATAAGTTTAAGAGAGTTTGAATATAATGAAGATATCTTTCCACTTGCAAAGAGATCTTAATAAATGTAGGAGTTCAATGATTAAAAATATAAAATGATGTATTGTGACAATTAAGAGCATACCTTATTGTTACCCCCTCTTGGTGCTAGTGGTGCATGCAAAGAGCATTAGCTAACCTTAAGTTTGTTCTAGCTTGTGTAGTAGTGATGAGTAGATTCTAGCCTCTCACTTCGATATTACCTACTGTCCATCTCTTAAAACCTACTAGGGGCCCTTATATCCAAACTCAAGATAAAATTGACAAATGAATCTAGCCTGACATTCTAGAAACGTCTATTTTACATTCATTAAAACTTATCTCCCCATCTGTTTACACTTCCCCTTGCAAGATCACAACAGCTTTTTCAAAGTTAAGTGTGGTACTCACTAGTTGGTGAAATCAAGCCCTCTAAGGTCATTATATTTTGTAATGGATTTTAACATCACAGATGGCCAGTTTGTGAAGTTAATGAAAAATTGGTAAAAATATCATTGTAAATTTATTAAAAAAAAGAAATCCTTAAGTCAATCTTATCCCGTTATTTCCCATATGCAATGAGAAAGAAACAAAAACCACTCAAAATTCCTGGAGATAAAACAAAAACACATTATTTGTATTGAAATAAAGTCTTAACAATAAAAACTCAAACATTATATCTTCTCCCAAAGCAATTTCTAAAGTCTCCTTCAAGCAATCTTCAAACTCTTCTTACACAATCAAAGTCTCATAAAAATGAACTCACACACCCTATAACTTTCCATAAAAACTCTTAGGAACTATTCTAAAATTTTTAAAAAGACTCTCTTTTCATTCAGCCCTCGATCACTTTTAATAGCTCTCTTAATAAAATCATGGGTCAGTTCAAGCACCATTCAAAATTCTGCTAAATTCAATGCATCTTCTAGAAAAATAGTATTTGACACTATAGCGCCACTCTTAGGCCTTATGACTCCCATCAAACCAAATATTCGGTGCTATGGTGTCAAGGGAAAGTGCGATGGCACCCATCATATCGAATACCCAGCGCTATGGCGCCATATAATGTTATGCCATTTTGCCCTCATTTTCTCTAGAAATCCTTTCGTTGTACCTGAAAATAAAAACATGCAAAATACATTTCTTTAAAGTGCAATATAATCAAAAATGTGCATAAAATGAACATTAAATGCATATTAAAACAGGTAATTTTAAGGTGTAACAATTCCCTTAAACTTAAACGTTACTTATCCTGAAGTAACTCTTTGTACTACCTAAGAATTCATAACTTACGTTAATGGGTTATACTTAACATTTCTATAGTTTTATTCTTATAAACAAGAGTAAAACTTTTGAAAAAATTTTAATAACTTAAGTTAAAACTAAAATGTAAAAATATATAGTAGTCAAGTCTAAGAGTTCTGAATTCTTATTCATTTCAATAATATATATATATATATATATATTGTCATACTAAGAATGCTTAAAAGATATACAAGAAAAATAATATCATGAGAACTCTATTAGTAAAAATGTAATATATTTAAAAATAAGTTCATAAATGTAATTAAATCCCTTTTCTTAAGATGATTCAAGTGAAGCCAATTTTAGATTAGACACCTCTTCAAGATTCTCCTCACATTTTCTTTCCTTTTGCTTTTCTTTTAGGATCATTTTCAATCCTTTCTTTTTTTCCCTTTTAGGATCACTCTCAATCATTTCTCTTCTTTTTCTTCTTATGTAAGGATTATTATATCTGCATAGCCTTTAATTATTTTGAACTTCACAATCCTTTTTTTAAAGTTAAAAACTTCCCACATTCCTTACTTGATAAATGTGTATTAGCTTTGAAGAAGCTTTCTCATAGAGTTTCAATCTTTTATTTTTAAGTGTAAATCTAAGATCTTTAGAAATCAAAGATCCTTAATATTAAAAATACAATTTCCTTTGCATGAATAGTAAAAGCATAATCTTATACTCTTATATTAAATACCTTACCTCAAGAACTAACCTTTATTATTTAAAACTTTTACTTAAGTCTACTATGACATTTATAAAATCAAAATATACTTATCTAATGCTAACCCCATTATTTACCTGACTTTTGGTTTAGGTCTAGTTTTTCCTCTTTAGTAGCCTAGGGTCTAGCCATAGGACTTTCCTGTTGACTATTCCTAGAAAACTAGAAAAGGAACCCTCACCATTAGAAATTCCAAACTCCTCTTTACTTAACTTGAAGTTCCACATAATGGTCCTAACCTCTAGCACTTAATAGGTGGGGTCAATATGGGAGAGCCCAATGAGAGTTTCCATAGGACTGCTTGACCTTATGGTTGACCCTGGATGTTGGTCTATAACTGAGGTACTCACCTCACTCAGAATCACAAACAAATACAAACCCAAAATTTCTTGACTTTGATCCCTTAATCCTTTGGGAGACTCATGTAGATGGTCCCCTAAACACACTGGCCGTAGGCTAGGGTTTAGCTACAACTAGTACATAGAGGATCCAAATGGGGCTTTTATTGGTCCATAGCTCATTTATGATGGTTAGCTCCCCAATTCTACCAAAAATACTCAACTTGGCTTTTGTTCCACTAAACTCCCCCAAATTACCTAAGTACCCTTGAAACCCTAAATTTAGCCAAAATTCCAAAATTTACCCAAAAAATCCAAATTTGTTCAAAAATCATTTCAAACCTTTCGAAAACATCCAAATTACCCAAAATCACCAAAAAATTGCCAAATTACAAAAATGCCCCTCCTTAACACAAAATTTCAAAAATTCCAAAAAAAACCCAAAACCTTCCAAATATTCCCAATTTCATTTTTCTCAACTACCACATGATGTAATTTGACTAATTTGACTATTTTGAGCAAAACCCCAATATTTCCTTTAAAGGCCCAATTTCCTTAAATTCACCTCAAATGTCCATTGATTTGGTCCCAATTTCCCCTAATTTCAATTATAAACTCAAATTCACCTTTCATATGACCAATATAAACCAAATCCAAGCTCAATTGGCCCATGCTTTGAGCCAAATTTTGATCAAAATCAAACCCCTAATTTTACCCATATGACTTAATCTCACCAAATTGAACCTAAAGCCTACTCAATTTGCCACAATTTTTGTTTAAAACTCTTCATAACACTCATACACATCAAATTTAACCATAAATTGGTCTTGGTGAAGCCTCAATTTCATTTAATTTTGATCTAATTCCTAAAAGCCCCAAATTTGCCCTAAATTGGTCATGTCTCAAAATTTCACCAAAGTGATTGTCTTAGCCCTACAATTGACACCCAATTTAGGTTGAAAACTCTTCATGACATTCTTATTGACCATTCTCCATTTCCTTAATAAATGTGAAATTTGTTTCTCTGGGTTCCTTGACCTCGGGGAGATTTAATAAAAATGCAAAACTTAATTTTCCACAATTAAAATATTTTGTAATTAATAAATACTTGAGAAATTGAAATAATTCTAATAATTAAAATAAAACTCAAAAAACCATAAAATTTGATCTACGTGTTCCTCTAGTCTAAGTCTACCTCTAGTAAAAATTTCAAGTGATTATGTTTTGCCTTGGTCAAGTTATGGAATTTTCTTTGAAAAATCTTATTCTTGCATACAAATAAATATATAAATTAAAATAAAATTAAAAAAAATCAAATTTTCTCTTCTGCTTAATTGACCCATGAGTGAGGTGGGATGCAAATTCTAAAGTCATTTGAATTAAATTTGATGAATTATGAACTATTAGAGCCTTAGGGGCAAAAGTGTAATTTTAGAAATTTAGCCATAATTAACATTTAGGCTTAATTCAATAAAGAGAAATGGGAAACCTTCGATCTTAATTAACATATTTGGATGATTGAAACACAAGGGATTAATTGGTAGAAACCAATCTCACTTCTTCCAATTAACTTCCAATCTCACTTCTTCCAATTAAAGGATAAATCTGAAATTTCCTAGATGATTAAAATTTAGGAGTCTACCAAATTAAATGATCCTATACCTAGGGGTATAGATTTGGGTGTTAATAACTCACTAATTTAATACCCCTATCTAGTGTTCAAGTGACATTTAAATGTTTTGATGATGAATTATTATCACTTAAAATTTATTCTCTTTCAAAATGACAAAAACATCCACCAAGATCTTGAGGGCTTAGTAGTGACCTACGCTAAATTAAATTTGATTAAATGAGGATTAGAAAAGTGAATAAAACACCTTTGAAACACTAGAAGCCCAAGTTAAAACCAAAATTGGCTAATTGTCTTAATAACACTAACCTGCCCTTTTAAGGGTCTTCACCTGCTTAATTCTCTAATTGAATGATAAATGATAATTACCCTACTCTTAGGGATAATTGAAACATCAACGTTCATTGAGCATGATAGATATTTACAGGATGAATTATTAAGCAACATAAAAAGTTTAAATGAGCTCGAGGCTTTTCACCAGGCGGTGAGAGGAAAGCATGGACCCGCCTTTTTCTCCTGACCTGTAGGATACCTCGGAGGTCTACTAAAATTAATATGATTTTCTTAACAAAAATCATCCTTAATCAAACTAATAGGGACCCACCAAGATATGATTTAGAATTTGGTAGAGCACCAGAACCTTATTCTTCTCGCTTCAAATAAAATGCCCTTAGATGCATTTTTAATTTTAAAGTGGTGGAACGAGAAGACTCATCAAGTACGCTTTTACAGTTTACAATACCGTCGTTTTTATATACTTTCCATAATGTACTTTCATGCTAAACAACGATGTCACCCTGCATGCAAACCAAAACGGCTAGGAGAGCCACAAAACTAAAACCCAAAGCCAAAATTAAAATCAATCAAGATAAAATTCACCGCCACAACATTCAAAATATAAGACAACTAAAAATTTAATCACAAACATCACACAAAACAAAAACTAAAACTAAATTAAGACGTCTCTATGGAACGATCAGGAATCCCATGAAGGAGGTAACCTATGGTTGCTAACAAGGCTTCCCACGGTCAAAATGAAAGTATGGAACTCATTAAGTTGAGTTTAATAAATTCATTTGGACTAAATGGATCCAATAGAAAATAGTGGTACCAGAATGAGGGAACCGTAGGATCCTAACCGGTGTCTCTCTACTCAACTTTAACATGCCCCATAACATTTAATGAACTTTAACCATATGGTCATCTGATTTGACATCATAACCTGACACCCTAGAAAACATAAACTCATCACGACAAGGAACTTAGAGGTAGCACTGTGGGCAGTATGACCATCTTCAACAGCAAAATAAGTCTTCTCCAGCTAAACCAATTTCCTTTCTTAGAACTAAAACAACAAGCCATAGGATTTCAAGGTTGTTTGCTTATGCAACATAAATCCTCACCTTATTTTTAAGCCTTTGTACAGCTCTACTGTACAATCTAAGCCTTAAGTCGTCTTAGGATTCTGAGGTTGTCGTATGTCACGACCTAAATTCTCACATCTTCTAGGCTATTTGTGTTATCGTTTTGTGTGATCTATTTGTGTGATCGTTTCACATGAATGCAAGCCCTAACTAATAAAATTGGCAGGATGAAACACTTAAATAAATTTCTCCACAAAATTAAAGTCAAGCAATAGGATAGACTTGGAAGTCACCGATGTTCTCCTTCGGATCTGTGACATCCCTTACCCTTAGTTCTTCTGTTCTTCTTCCTTTGGATTCTACAACAAATGTTCCAAATTTGAGTCATTCCCATTTCACACCTCTTTGTCCAATCTCGTTGAAAAGTCTTATCCTTTTGACCTCTTCGAAGATAATCTTTCCTGATTTTTATCAAGAGTTTTATAGGTGACTTCTGTCATTTAAGATGTAATTAACTATAAGGGCTTGCCCTTATAGGAAGCTAGTCCAAACCCAGCTTAATATAAACCCTATTTAATTCTTCATATTAAATAAGGAAAATTATCTGTAAATAAAACAGTTTCGCAGATCAAATGGATGTCATATATTCTTAGTTTATTTAATTGAGCCTCTTCCTCAAGTCTTGTGTTTATCCTTTGGGATAGATACATGGTTTGAGATACAGTGCTCTTTCATTACACTATAAAAAATATGGGGTTAGTTTGATTTCATATTTTTTTGAAAACTTATAGATATGTAAATTAAAATTTCCTTCCGAAGCGGACAATGGAATTTCGATTCCGGTGGCCAACATATTTCAACGGGCAACTTCTCTAACAAAAAATAGTGCCGACAGATTATGGCAATTCCGCTGGGGACAAGCTTTTCTCTCCTTTTAAATCAGGAAATATTACTTCACGCATCGGTAATGTGTCCATGCCCCTCTTGGACCAAAATACTCTTCTTCCATTGACATACTTTACCCATTTCTGCCTTGGGAAAGTACGGTCAACTCTTCAAACTTCAGGACTGTCTGTTTAACCACCTTTGAATAGAGGGGTTCAGGAGGCCATTAAGGACTTTTTAATCTTCATGTGGGGTCGGACCCCAATAGGTGTGTTGGTGAACTAGTTCCACCTGGGCATTGTGCGCTGTTAAGTTGGTCGCGCACTGGGTCCTAAACACTTCACATCTCCTTTTCGACATTAATTTTCTATTTTGTAAATTGAATCGAATTGCGTCGTGCTGCACGCTCTTTTAAAATTTTCTTATATTAATCAAAATTTTCTACTTTTAAACTACTTTTACTACAATTTTAAAAACCCCATAAACTAAATTAAGAAAAAACATACTAAAATTTTAAAACCCCCATAAACTAAATAAAAAAAGAACTTACCCGGACTACAGATTGACCTCTATTAAATTTTAGTGCTTGCACTAAGATTACGAGTTTTTGGCCAAAGAGCTAACCCCAAAGCTTTATCTTTTAAAGTTGCTACAATGGCGTGCCCAACACTGACTTTTTCTTGCAACTTGCTGACAAGCCATGAAGCCCGCAATGTCGCTTCTACCATTAAGTTCGAAACCGGATTTGAAGATCTCGAGGTCATCCTCGGGAAAGTCCCGTTCGTCGTAATGAAAGTCACCACTCCAGAAGTTCAAGAGTCATCTGTTGAATTCAACCTAAACTCTCTTCAATACTTTCCTTCTTATAAGAAGGCCAAGACAACTACAGCCGCAATGGAAACTACCTAGCATGATGTTCCCACTACTGCTAAGGGAAAAGAAGTTATGATCATTAAAGATTTGATTGAGGGATTGGTTGTCTTGCCATTAGTATTTAAAATTAGATCAAGTCCAAAGACTACACCGCTAACTCAAATCTAAAGGAGAAACCGTAATAGGAGGGTTCAGAGGGCTACTAAAACCTAGGCTACTAAGGAGATACCTATTGAGGAAGATCCTCACCGAGATGAGTCAAGATTACTGGAAACATATCCACTCCTACGAGGAAGTAGATTCCATCCTTTAATGGGTAACAATGGGTATGAAAGTATCCCAAAAACTGTTGCTACTTTACCATCACTTCATGTACGTGGTGAGGAGCGAAAGAAGTCCACTCCTATCAGTTCAGTTTTCAAGAGGCCAGCTGCCAAGGAAGGTTGCTAGTGAACTACTCAAACGAGTGGGACATGCAGTATCCCCTAGCATAAAGAAAGAAATCTTAATAGACGTCAAATCTACGGTATCCCCTCACATAAAGAAAGAAATCTTAAGAGACATCAACCTGTCAGACGATCTCATAAATCAATTAAAGCTTTGCCTGCTCGTATTCATGTCTGGCTCCGCTTAGGGAACAGAGTTGATACTGCCATAGTTTGCACCGATTCTACTGTCACCAGGACCGCAGGTCGTCAACTAGCCAAGTTACGTCTAGGCTCAAGAATTCTATCGATCACCCATTATAAGGATATTGCTAAAGTTTCATAAAAAAATATGAAGAAATTACCCAATACTGTAGTCGATTTGCACCATGGGGAGCATACTTCTCTTTAACATACCGATGTTTCTACTGAGACACTTAGTCTCAAGACATCACCATCAAAGAAGAAGGTGTGGGTACCCAAGGTCATTGTACCGATACATTCCAATGAGCCCGCAGGGCAAGATCATGGGATTAAGCCAGGGTCCAAAGTATCTCACATTATCTTAGCAATTTCCAGCGAGATGAAAGAACAAGAGGAGGAAGTCCAACAGGGTCCTCCAGATCTTAAGGCAATTCAAGAATCAATAATTGAAGGAAAATTTGGAAAGCTCAGAGTCAAGATTTCTGAGTTGGCTCGGGAACATGGAGTCTCCATTGATGATGATGAAGACTTTGACTTTAATGATTACATCGATGAAGAGTTCATGGATGTCCATGCATTGAAACCATAGCCGCTATATTTGCTCGTGAGGCTCAACCTCTCGTCGAAGAGAACGTCGTAGTTGAGCTGTGTAGGGCTATCCTCCTAAGGGATGAACAAGTCAGCCAACTAGAGAAAAGGATAGAAGAGATGGCCCCAACCATGACTGTTATGGCCATATTTTAAGGACAATCTCAACCCCCACAGTTAGCTTTTCCAGAGATCAACCAACCAGAAATTATACATACTACAGATGAAAGAAGAGAAGTTCCCTCAACAAACACAAATGAGCAACCAAAGAAGGATTCTCCATCGAGCACCATGTTGGAGAAGGAATTTAATAAAATGGTCGCGCAATTTTGGGAGGCCTTAACCCAAACTCCTCTTTACTCAACTTGAAGTTCCATATAGTGATCCTAACCTCTAGCACTTATTATGTGGGTTCAATATGGGGGACCCAATGAGAGTTTCCATAGGACTACTTGACCTTAGAGTTGACCCTAGGTGTTGGTCGAGACCTAAGGTACTCACCTCACTCACAATCACTCATAAATACAAACCCAAAATTTCTTGGCTTTCATCCCTTAATTCTTTCGGAGACTCATGTAGATGGTCCATTAAACCCACTAGCGCTAGGCTAAGGTTTAGCTAAGACGAGTACATAGAGGACCCAAATGGGGTTTCCATTGGTCCATAGATTTCCATTGGTCCATAGACCATTGGTCCATAGATCATTTATGATGGTTAGCACCCCAATTCTACCAAAAATACTCAACTTGGCATTTTTCCACTAAATTTCCACAAATTACCTAAGTACACATGAAACCCTAAATTTTGCCAAAATTCCCAAATTTACCCAAAATACCCAAATTTGTTCAAAAATCATTTCAAACCTTTTGAAAACATCCAAATTTCCCAAAATCACCAATAAATTGCCAAATTACCAAAATGCCCCTCCTTAGACCAAAATTTCAAAAATTCCAAAAAATCCCAAAAATTACCAAAATCCTTCCAAATATTCTCAATATCATTTTTCTCTACTACCACATGACCCAATTTAACCAATTTGACCATTTTAACTAAAACCCTTAAATTTTCTTTAAAGGCCCAATTTCCTAAATTCACCTCAAATGTCCATCAATTTGGTCTCAAATTCCCCCAATTTCAATTCTAAACTCAAATTCACTTTCCATATGACCAGGCTAAACCAAATCCAAGCTCAATTGGCCCAATCAAAGTTTAATTGGCCCATGGTTTGAGTCTAATTTTGATCTAAATCAAACCCCCAATTTTGGCCATATGACTTAATCTCACCAAATTCAACCTATAGCCTACTCAATTTAACACAATTTATGAATAAAACTCTTCATAACACTCCTACACATCAAAACTCTTCATAACACTCCTACCAATTTATGAATAAAACTCTTCATAACACTCCTACACATCAAACTTGATCTTAAATTGGCCTTGGTGAAGCCTTAATTTCATTTAATTTTGTTTTTGCCCTAAAAATCCCCAATTTTGCCCTAAATTGGCCATGTCTCAAAATTCCACAAAATTGATTGCCTTAGCCCCAAAATTGACATTCGATTTATTTTGAAAACTCTTCATTACACTCCTATTAACCATTCTCAATAATCAATTTGGACTTAGCCCAAGCCTAGGCCAATCTAGACCCAAGTCTAGCAAACATACCCAAATTGACCAAAATTCCAAAATCCTTCAAATTTAACCTCCAATTAACTCAAAATCACTTCAATCCTTCATCAAAAATGTTAATTACAGTCATCTACACAATGTTCATCAATCAATTAGGCTCAAGCTCATGGCTAGCCAAGCCCAAACCAAAGCTTTAGCCAAATTGACCTACATGGACCCCTTCACCAAAAGTTGACCCAATCTAGCCATATTGGTCAACCAAAAACGACCACAACCAAATTTTGGATCTTATTAACCAGGCTAAACCCATGGAACCACCCAAATGAGGCATGCACCAAAATACCCCCAAATCAAGGGATTTACTTCCAAAATTGCTTAAGCCTAAGGGATTTTTGCAAAAATTAGACACCTTCCCAAATTAATTGTTGTGACAGATTCCCCTAGCTCACCTGACCTCCTGGACACCTCCCCTAGCCTTGCTGGCTGGCCTAGTCACCGACGGAGCCAAAACCATGAGCCACCACTCAAAATTTAAACCCAATTCAAAAGTTGAGGCCACCTCGTCCCATTTTAAATTTAGAGATTCTCTGCCCTCCACATAAGCATCATTTTACACCTCTCAATTGGCCCACACAGCCACCCTAAGCCAACTTTATAAAACCTCCACCTCATGAAAATGGAAGGTGTACTAAAAATTTCTTAAGGATACCCTCTGAAATCACTCCCTGAGTTTCCTTGAGACCTCCATAGTGCAACCCAACCACTTCATTGTTGTTGACCTCACTTTTGCTTGAGGTTTAGTTTTACCTCTTTAGTAGCCTAAGGTCTAGCCATAGGACTTTCCTATTGACTATTCTTAAGAAACTAGACATGAAACCCTCACCATTAGAAATTCTACCATCTTTTTTACTCAACTTGAAGTTCCATATATTGGTCCTAACCTCTAGCACTTAGTAGGTGGGGTCACTATAAGGGAAACTTAAGATGAGTCACCCTTAGGACTGCTGGACCTTAGGATTGACCATGGGTGTTGGTCTTGAGGTAAGGCACTCACTACACTCATCTACACTCACATTCACTCACAACCCTAAACTCAATTTTCTAGCCTAGGTCCCTTGATCTTTTTGGGATACTCATGTAGATGGTTCCCTAAACCTACCAACCCTAGGGTTATGGTTTGACTAAGACCACTATGTAGAGGATCCAAAATGGGGTTCCCATTGGTTCATGGCTTGTTGGTGATGGTTGGTACCACAAATCTACCAAAATACCCATCTTAGCCTTTTACCCCTAAACACCCACAAATTACCAAAATACCCACCCCTCCATAGCCCAAAATTTAAAAAATTCCAAAAATTCCCAGAAAATCTCAATAAATCCCAAATACTCCCAATTTCATTTTTCTGAACTATCACATGAGCCATTTTGGCCAATTAGACCACCATTAACAAAAACGCCCAAATTTGCCTTTAAGGGCCAAAATTTCCCCAAATTCAACCCAATTGTCCATCAATTTGATATCAATTAGCCCCAATTTCAATCCTAAAATCAAATTCACTCTTGATATTACCAATCTAGATGAAATCCAAGCTTATATGGCCCATTATTTGAGCCTAATTTTGATTTAGGTCAAAATCCCAATTTTGACCATATGACCTAATCTCATCAAATTAAACCCATGGTCTAGTTAATTGGCCCCAATTAATGTTGAAAAATCCTTATAACATTCTTATACATCAAAATCAACCATAAATTGTTTTTTGTGAAGCCTCAAATCCATTTTATTTCAGCTTAAATAAAAAATTCCCAAATTTAGCCTCAAATTGGCTAAGTCCCCAAATTTCACCCAATTGATTGCCTTAACCCCAAAATTGGCATCCAATTCATGTTTAAGACTCTTCATAGGGTTACTGTTCCCCCATTGATCATTTACAATATTCAATTTGGACTTAGCCCAAATCTAACTCAAGCTAGACCCAAGCCTCGTCCAACATGACCAAATTGACTAAATGTCAAACTTCCCGCAAATTGACCCTTCAATTGAGCATAAAACTACTTCCATTCTTCACCAAAGTTGTTCCTTATGATCATCTACACCAAATACAACATTAATTTGGGCCAATTGACATTGATAGCCTTGCCCAAACCCAAGTTTTGGTCAT
>NW_018226147.1:349144-352146 GCF_001263595.1 Phalaenopsis equestris | reverse complement strand
CCATGCACTAAATGTGACCTAACGCACTAAATGTGACCTAACCCACCCTAAAGCACCAAATTAACTCCATCACAGCCACTAGTTGAATCACAACCATTAGTTGGACTTAGTGACCAGTCCAAACACCATGAAACCACGTAAATCAAGCCATGGACCAAAGGTTCCACAAATCCAGGGATATTATTTCCAAAAATGCATGTGCTTAAGATATCCTTACCAAAATTAGGTATTATTGCAGTAAATTGTTGTGACATATTCCCCTGGGTTCCCTGAGCTCCTAGCCCCCCCCCACTGGCCGGCCTGCCAGCCTAGTGGCCAAAAAAGCTCAAAACCAAGAGCCAACCCCATGGCACCTCACCCAAATCAAATCTATAAGCCAACTTAGCCAAACCAATTGATGGAGCTCCTCTGCCCTCCACCTAAACACCACAATGCACCCAAACTTATGCACTGCGAGCCACCCCCATGATCATTTTTATAAAAACTCGCCTCCACGGCCATGGGAGGTCTGCTGAAATTTCCTTAGTGAGGCCTCTCCAATCTTCACACAGAGCTTCCCTAAGATCCTCTCAGTGCATTCCAACCACTTTCCCTCATCAATTCTCACTGCTGGAGCTCAATTTTAAGCTTGAAACCTTGCCGGAAACCAAGACAGAATCCAATACACCTTCACAGTCAACCAAACTCAAATTAACTCTACCCACACCTTTACAACAGTGAAAGAAGGCAAAGCCCCATAAAATCCCCCTTCCACAGAGCCTCTACCATAGCTCTAGACCAACACCCAAATCCGGTCATGATCGAATTCATGCCAAGGCCTTACATCAAGACCAGAGACTCAATCCATAGCCTCTTTGGATCATAACGAACGTGCCAAGACCCACTGATCGAAGCTTCACAGCAAAGGTATAAAACCTCACCTCATCCCGAGCCTATTTTGATTCTCCATTTAATTAGGCTTAACTTAATTGCATGATTACCGTATGGATGTGTTCGTCTCACTCAGAGGAGTCCATAGGACCAAAGCCGACGTGATTTGGTTGAGTCTAGGCTGAGATCTTAAGGTTTTAGTGTAGACGGTTAAGGGATCATTCTATCAGAGATGATGATGGGGAGCCGTTTGATCGAGCGTGTATCAAATGGACGGAGGAGATCGAGCCGGACGATGCTTTGGGACATAAATGGCGGGCCAAGTCAGCACTGAGGTGGATGGCGACGTCAAATGGAAGCGGACCACGTGGAGCCAAAAACATGTCTTATGGGGACGATGAATGGATGACAGTCGAGTTTGACGTGGATGCCGCGTGGATAACCAATAGAGCATTTTTAATTTATTTAAATTTAAAAACTTTAAAAATTCATAACTTTGTGTATAAAAATCATAAAAATGAAATAAAAAAACCCTCTTGTTCACTGAATAGAGGAGAACAATGTGGAATAAATTTCAAGTTGATTTGATGCATATTTTATTTTTAATTAATTAAACATTATTTGTAATCATTTGATTCTCCATGCATCTTGACACATCACCTTGGCTTGAAATTTGGGCATGTTGTAGCCTCTATCAAGGGAAATATCCTCTGATTTTTCCAAAGTCAGAGGAAGTCCCTATACAGAGATCCATATTTTTCAAATTTTTGCACATTATTTACTGAAAACAACCATGAAAATTAGCATGTTGACTAGAAAATTGCAAGAAAATTTTGGAAGGTCCACAATGATTAGAGAAGCTTTTGAAAATAATTCCATGGGTCAAGTCATTTAAAATATACTTAATTTTCATGAACACTAAATTATTATGATAATTAATTTTGGAAAATAGAAACATTCAAATGACTTGATTTTTTATCTCCACTGTGGCTTAGGGTCCATAAAAATCATTATAAAAATTTAATAACATTTTGAATTCATTTAATAGCCTAAGTTGATTTTTAAAGATAGATAACATTTTTGGCACCAAAATGATTTTTAAAAATCTAAATACAACTAAAAAAATTAAAATACAACTATTAAAAATCTAAATACAACTAAAAAAATTATGAAACTTAATTTTTTGAATTCTCTGTGATCAGGGGTATTTTCTAAAAATAAAATAATATTTAAAATAAAAATTTCATTTTCAGCATATTTTTAAATATTTAAAATCATTGAAAATCCCTAAAAATAACTAAAATAATAAAACTCATGGAAATGTTCCAAATGGCTTCCTAAGTACACAAGAACAATTAGAATATTTTTCCTGATTTTCTAAATAAAGATATTGAATTTTAAAGCTTAAAAATGATTTTTAAAGGCTAAAAATGAGTTTTCATTAAAATAATTCCAATAAATCAAATAAAATCCAAAAAAATCTAAAATTTTCTCCTCTAAGTTTTCTAACCTTAGGGAGACTTTTAAAAAATACTAAACTTAATTTTCTCCATTTACAATATTTTATATTTAATAAATACTCCAAAAATTAAAATAATTGTAATAATTTAAATAAAATTCAAAAAGTCATGAAATTTGGTCTAAAGGCTTCTTTATTCTAGAGTTACCTCCACTAAAAATTTTAAGGGATTAGGGCTTACCTTGGTCAAGTTAGGAATTTTCTTTGAAAAATCCTATTTTTTTCATGAAAATAATCATATAAATTAAATTAAATTTTGAAAAATCACATTTTCTCCTATGTTGTCTTAATTGTCCCATGAATGAGGTAGGATAAAAATTCTAAAGTCATTTGGAATAAATTTGACAAATTATGAAGTGATAGAGCCTTAGGGGCAAATGTGTAATTTGGGAAATTCAGCCTTAATTAACTTTTAGGCTTAATTTAAGGAGGGAAACGGGTAACCTCTGATCTTAATCAATCTATTTGATGTCTGAAATACAAGAGGGTTAATTGGTAGAAACCAATCTCATTTTCTTAATTGAAAAAGATAAGTTAATAAATTTCTAAATTATTAAAATTTGGAAGTTTATTAAAATAAAATGAATCTTGACTTAGGGGTATGACTTTTGAA
>NW_018226147.1:348361-349002 GCF_001263595.1 Phalaenopsis equestris | reverse complement strand
ACACTAACTTGCCTCTTTAAGGGTCTTCACCCACATATTTCTTAAATTGAATCACAAGTGATAATTACCCTATTGTTAGGGATAATTGAGACATCAATGTTCACTGAGTAATAAGGGTATTTACAGGATAAATTATTAAGCAAAATAATCAATTTAAAAGAACTCGGGATTTTCCACCAGGTAGCGAGAGAGTAGCACGGACCTGCTTCTTTCTTTAGATATGTTGGATATCTTGAAGATCTACTAAGCTTATTATGTTTTGCTTGACTAAATCATCCTTAATTAAACTCCTAAGGACCCACCAAAATATGTCATAGGGTTAGGAAAACTACCAAAGCATTACTTTTCCTGCTCTCCAAAAACTGCCTTAATATGCATTTTAAGTTTCAGGTGGTGGAACGAGAAGACTCGCTAGGTGACTCGCTGAAGACTCGCTAGGTACGCTTTTACAGTTTACAGCGTTGTCTTTCTTATACTTTTATGTTATACTTTTGTGCTTATACAAATTTGCATGGAAAACTAAAACTATCGGGATAGCCACAAAACCAGAACCAAACAAAAATTAAAATCAACCAAGATAAAATTCACCCCCACAACATTCAAAATATAAAACAACTCAAAATTTAATCACAAACATCACA
>NW_018226147.1:327019-348351 GCF_001263595.1 Phalaenopsis equestris | reverse complement strand
AACATCACACAAAACTAATCACAAACATCACGTAACTAAATTAATGTAACTAAATTAATACGTCTCTATCGGATGATCGGAAATCCCTCGGAGGAGGTAACCTACAGTTGCTAACGAGGCTTCCCACGGTCTAAATGAAATTATGGAACTCATAAAGTCGAGTATAGTAAGTTCATTCAGACTAAGTGAATCTAATAGGAAATAGTGGTGTCGGAACGAGGAAACTGAAGGATCCTAACCGGTGTCGCTCTAATCAACTTTAATATGCCCTCATAAAATTTAAAGAACTTCAACCATAGGGCCACTTGATTTGACATTATAACTTGACACACTAGAAAACTCAAACTTGTCGCGGTAAGGAGCTTGGAGCTAGCATGGTGGGCAGCACGACCATCTTCAACAGCAAAACCTGTCTTCCCCAGCTAAACCAATCTTCCTTCCCTAGACTTAAAAAACAAAGCCATATGACTTCGAGGTTGCTTGCTTATGCAACGTAAACCCTCACCTTATCTTTAGGCATTTGTATAGCCCTGTTATACAATATAAGACCTAACTCGTATTAGGATTCTGAGGTTGTCGTTTGTTACGACATAAATCCTCACATCTTTCAGGCTATTTGTGTGATCGTTTCACACAAACGTAAGCGCTAACAAATAAAATTGGCAGGATGAAACACTTAAATATTTCTCCTAAAAATGAATCCAAACATTAGGATAGCTTGGGAAGTCACCAAGGTTCACCTCTGGATCCATGAGGTCCATAGTTCTTCCTCCTTTGGACTTTACAACAAAATGTTCTAAATTTGAGCCAATCCCCTTTTCACACCTCTACGTCTGATCTCATTGAAGCGTTCTACCCTTTGAAATTCCTTGAAGATAAAATTTCTTAATTTTTATCGAGAGTCTTCTTAGGCAACTTTGGTCATTTGAGATGTAATTAACTATAGGGGCTTACCCTTATAGGAAGCATGTCCAAACCCACCTTAATATAAACCCTATGTAATTCTTTATATTAAACAGGAGAACTTATCGGCAAATATAAAGGTTTCACAGACCAAACGGATGTCATATATTCTTAAGTTTATTTGATCGAGACTCATCCTTAAATCTTGTGTTTGTCATTCGGGATGGATACATGATTCGAGGTACAATGCTCTTTCATTTAAACTATGAAAAATATGGGATCAGTTTGACTTCATATTTTTCTAAAACTAAATATAAATGTAAATTAAAAAGTCCTTCCAAAGTAGGTAATGGGATTTCGGTTCTGGTGACCTACAGCTTCTTTGGGGCAACCCCATCAAAACCAAAAATAACGTCGAGAATTGCCCTAATTCCCCATGTTGGAGTTCAATTTTTTAGCTCAAATCCTTGCCTGGGACAGGACATTCTCCACCACACCTCCACAGTGCACCAACACACCTCCAATTCTCCACCACACCTCCACAGTGCACCAAAATCAAATTAAACTCACCCACACCATCACCACACTGAACTAAGACAAACCCTTATCAAATCCCCCTTATACAAAGGCTCTAAGATAGCTCAAGACCAACACCCAAATCCGGCCTTGATCGAATTTGGGTCTAGACCTTTCACCACGACCAAAGCCTCAATCCTTAGCCTCCTTAGACCTCTACAAACATGCCTCTTGGATCATAACTAATGTGCCAAGCCCTCTGATTGAAGCTCACTTCTCAGAGATTGAACTTCCCCTCTTCTCGAGCCTATTTTGATTTTTCATTTAATTAGAATTAATTTAATAGCATGTTTAACGTATGGATGTGTTCGTCACACTTAGACGAGTCCATAGGATCAAACCCTACGAGATTTGATTGAGTATAGAGGAAGATCTTAAGGTTTTATTTTGGACTGTTCTTGGGTTAGCCTAATTGGGGACGATGACGGGGAGCCGTCCGATCGTGGGTATATCTCATTAACAGAAGAGATCTAGCTGGAGGAACTCTCGCGTGAACTGCAGGCCGCGTGGTATGCCAAGGTAAAAAGTGCAATAAATGGGAGCACGCCGGGTCTACGTTCAGAGCTAACTAGGATGAAGTGGCGCCGTGCTTTTAAATAGATAAATAGGGAATTAAATAAATTGAAAAAAATCCCTAACTTCAAAAATTTATATCTTGGTGTAGAAAATTCATAAAAATAAAATAAAAATACCCTCTTGCTTAGTGAACAAAAGAGAAAAATGTGAAAATAATTTTAAGTTTATGTGTTGCACATTTTATTTTTAATTAATTAAACACTGTTTTGAGGCTTTTAATTCTCCATGCATGTAGACATTTCACCATGGCTTGAAATTTTGGCATGTTGTTTCCTCTGTCTTAGGGAACATTCTTTGATTTTCTAGGGAACATTCTCTAATTTTTCCTATGATAGATGATATCTTTAGATAGAGATCCATATTTTTCAAGTTTATGTTTATTATTTGAATAAATTAATCATAAAAACTACCATGTTACTTAGAAAATTCCAAGAAAATTTTAGAAGGTTTATTGTGGCCAGAGAACTCTTTGAAAAATATGTCATGGGCTAAGTCATTAAGAATACACTTAACTTTCACCAAACCCTTGAACACAAAGAAAATTAATTTCGGAAATATAGACATCTAAATGACTTAATTTTTAATCTCTAATAAGAATCAAAGTTCAGAGAACTTCCCATAAAAATTTCAAAATATTTGGAGCTCATTTGATAACTCAAATTGATTTTTATAACTCAAATTGTAACTCAAATTGATTTTTAAGTTAAATGTCATTTTTAACACTAAAATGATTTTTAACAATTAAAATATAACTCAAGAAATATAAAAATTAGTTTTTGGAGTTCTCCGTGATCAGATGAATTTTCTAAAAATAAATTTGTAATTAAAATAAAATTTTCATTTTTAAGCCTTTCTTTAATATTTAATATTTAAATAATTAAAAATTAATAGAAATCACAACATTGTAAATAATTAAAAAATGATAAAAATCACAAATATAATAAAATTCGTGGAAATGTTCTAAATTGTTTTCTAAGCACTTAGTAAAAATTGGAATATTTTTCCTAATTTTTCAAGTGAAGATATTAAATTTTAAAGATTAAAATAATCTTTAAAGGCTAAAAATGAATTTTTCTTAATCTTTCACTTAAAAATTCTAATAATTCAAAGAAAAATCATAAATATGTAAAATTTGTTTCTCTAGGATCCTTGACCTCAGGGAGATTTAATAAAAATGCAAAACTTAATTTTCCACATTTAAAATATTTCGTGTTTAATAAATACTCCAGAACTTAAAATAATTCTAATAATTAAAATGAAATAAAAAAATCATGAAATTTGGTATAAGTTCTCTTCTAGTCTAAGTCTACCTCCAGTAAAAATTTGAAGTGATTAGTCTTTGTCTTGGTCAAGTTATAGAGTTTTATTTGAAAAATTCTATTCTTGCATATAAATAAATATATAAATTAAATTAAATTTGAAAAATCACATTTTCTCCTCTAATGTCTTAATTGATCCATGAGTGAGGTGGGATACAACTTCCAAAGTCATTTAAATTAAATTTGATTAATTATGAAGTATTAGAGCCTTAGGGCCAAAATGTAATTTTAGAAATTTAGTCTTAATTAACATTTAGGCTTAACTCAAAAAAAGGAAATGAGCAACCTTTGATCTCAATTAACATATTTGGATTTGGATGATTGAAACACAAGAGATTAATTGGTAGAAATCGATCTCACTTCTTCCAATTAAAGGATAAATCTGGAATTTCCTAGATGATTAAATTTTGGGAGTCAACCAAATTAAATGATCCTAGACTTAAGGGTATAGCTTTGGGTGTTAATAACTCACTAATTTAATACTCTTATATGGTGTTCAAGTGACATTCAAATATTTTGATGATGAATTATTATCACTTAAAATTTAGTCTCTTTCAAAATGACTAAAACATCCACCAGGATCTTCAGGGCTTAGTAGTGACCTAAGCTAAATCAAATTTGATTAAATGAGGATTAGAAAATGAATAGAAATTTAAAACCTTTGAAACACTGTAAGCCCAAGTTAAAACAAAAATTGGCTAAGTGTCTTAATAACACTAACTTACCCATTTAAGGGTCTTCACCTACTTAATTCTCAAATTGAACGATAAATGATAATTACCCTACCCTTAGAGATAATTGAAACATCAATTTTCATTGAGCATTGGAGATAGTTGTAGGATGAATTATTAAGCAATGTAATAAGTTTAAATGAGTTCGAGGCTTTTCACCAGGCGGTGAGGCGAAAGCATGGACCTGCCTTTTTCTCCTGACCTGTTGGATACCTCGGAGGTCTACTAAACTTAATATATTTTGCTTAACAATAATCATCCTTAATCAAACTAATAGGGACCAACCAAGATATGATTTAGGATTTGGTAGATCACCAGAACATTTTTTTTCTCACTTCATATAAAATGCCCTTACATGCATTTTAGAGTTTTAGGTGGTGGAACAAGAAGACTCGTCAAGTATGCTTTTACAGTTTACATTACCGTCCTTTTTCTATACTTTTCACACTGTACTTTCATGCTTACAAGACTTTCATGCTAAACAACGATGTCACCCTGCATGAAAACCAAAACTGCTAGGATAGCCACAAAAGTAAAACCCAAACCCAAAATTAAAATCAATCAAAATAAAATTCACTGCCACAACATTTAAAATATAAGACAACTCAAAATTTAATCACAAACATCACACGGAACAACAACTACAACTAAATTAAGATGTCTCTATCAAATGATCGGGAATCCCTTAGAGGAGGTAACCTATGATTGCTATTGAGCCTTCTCACGGTCTAAATGAAAGTATGGAACTCATTAAGTTGAGTTTAGTAAATTCATTTATAAATTCATTTGGACTAAGTGAATCCAAAAGAAAATAGTGATACCACAATAAGGGAACCGTAGGATCCTAACTGGTGTCTCTCTAATCAACTTTAACATGCCCCATAACATTTAAAGAATTTAACCATAGGGTCATTTGATTTGACATCATAACTTGACACCTTAAAAAATTTAAACTTGTCACGGCAGGGAGCTTGGAGCTAGCACGATGGGCAACACGGCCATCTTCAACAGCAAAACCTATCTTCCTCAGCTAAACCAATTTCCTTCCTTAGAACTAAAACAACAAGCCATAGGATTTTGAGGTTGTTTGCTTATGCAACATAAATCCTAACCATATCCTTAGGCCTTTATACATCTCTATTGTACAATCTAAGCCCTAACTCGTCTTAGGATTCTGAGGTTGTCGTTTGTCATGACCTAAATCGTTTCTAACTCGTCTTAGGATTCTGAGGTTGTCGTTTGTCATGACCTAAATTCTCACATCTTCTTTTGTGTGATCGGGATCGGTTCACATGAATGTAAGCCCTAAATAATAAAATTGGCAGGATGAAACACTCAAATAAATTTATCCTCAAAACTAAAGACAAATAATATGATAAACTGGGAAGTCACTGAGGATATCCTTTAGATCTATGACATCCCCTAGTTCTTCCTCCTTTGGATTCTACAATAAATGTTCCAAATTTGAGTCATTCCCATTTCACACCTCTCGCACCGATCTCCTTAAAAAGTCCTATCCTTTTAACCTCTTTGAAAACAATATTTCTTGATTTTTATCGAGAGTTTTCTTACGTGACTTCGATTACTTAAGATGTAATTAACTATAAGGGCTTGCCCTTATAGGAAGCTTATCCGAACCCAGCTTATTATAAACCCTATTTAATTCTTCTTATTAAATAAGGAAAATTATTGGCAAATAAAATGGTTTCACGTACCAAACGGATGTCATATATTTATTAGTTTTTTTTATCGAGCCTCATCCAGAAGTCTTGTGTTTATCCTCAAGGATATATATAGGGTTTGAGGTACAATGCTATTTCCTTTAAACTATGAAAAATATATGGTGTTTTCTTTCATATTTTTCTAAAACTTATATATATATGTAAATTAAAATTTCCTTTCGAAGAGGGCGACGCGATTTCAATTCCGGCGACCGACAGCTTCCAATGGGTAACTCCTCCAACAAAAAATAGTACCGACACCCACATACCACAGGTAATGTTAAAAGTTATTTTAAAAACATGATTTATTGAGGACGAATAAGGTTTAGTTTTATAAAGTTTTTCTCCCTTCCCACAAACTTAAATTTTTTTATTAATTTTAAAGTGTTAAAGTGCATAAAAAATATGAAGAAAGAGAAAAATAATTTTAAAATTTCAAAATCGGAGAATAGTACTGGTACAAGTAGTTATGACAGGTGTTGAACAATGGTAAATCTAGACTACATGTATAACTACATAAGCATAAAGTAAAGACTACTTTAATACATAGACATCACAAACTAAAGTATAAAGAAGTGAGCAATTATACCATAAATGAAAAAGTTGTAGCACAATAGTCCAACTTTCATATAAGCATAAAAAGACCAACCAAAGTATAAAAATAACAATCCAACAATACTACATCAAGTAACAAACAAAGGAAATCTAAAAGTAAAGGAAAAATACTCTATTCATCCTCCTCCTCATCATCATAATCATCATCATCAATATCAACATCCTCGTCTATCTCTCCACCACTCTCTTATAGAGAAAATTTGAGGCATGTGAAAGTTTGTGGGATTTTGATACACCTAAAATATATAGTCTTTATGCACACATTTTTGTACCTATTTTTGAGATATTGCATTTTAATGAAAGGTATTTGTGTGTTTCTCTTTCAAGTACAATCAGATAAATGAAAAATGATGAAAGGAGTGAAAAAGAATCAAACTTGAAGCAAAAAAAAGGTGTGAAAAGGAACTAAGGTGCCTAAGCTCCCAAAACTGGTGCTTACATGCAAATTAAGTAGAATAGATGTGCCTAAGAGCCAGGTACCTGCACTTAAGCTCTGGAAGTAGTTACTTAATGATTCTTTAAATTTTCATGAATTTTTCAAGAGGTGTTTGAAGCAACTCTTAGTGAAAATGTCAGAAATAGTTAATGGCCACAAAAATTCATTTAATTGGCTTTTGAAAGGAGGGAACGTTTAGAAGATTCATTGAATGGGACACATTTTGAAGAGACACCAAGGCACCTTTTGAAAAATTGTAAAAGTGTACATGGATTGAAGAAAAGGGGAGGATTCACAAGTGACTGATCAAGTGCCAACCACCACACATCACCACCGCTGCTGCACACTTTTCTTTTTATTTAAAGTTGTAATTTGTATTGTAAGTGAAGGAAGAGATTCAGAGGAACTTCAATGATTCAAAGGAACTTCAAGAGTGTGGTAGAGAGGATTTTGAGATAATTTTTTATCTTTGTGACTAAATTTAATTTTAATTTAGATTTCTTGTTTGTTTTCATGATTTCTACTTTCAAACTCAAGTATGGTTGTATTTTCTTGAATTAATTATGAGTAGTTATCAATATATTTTTCCTTAAAATGATGAGTGATTAAGTATTATATGGAATTTGTGTGAATTTTTAAGTATTGAAAAGAAGTTGTGTGAAGTAATAGACTTTAATGTTAGAAGAAGTTGTGATGATTTTAAACCTTGTACTTCATTTACTTCTTGATTTGGCCAATTAAGATGTTAATACCTGATGTGAGAACATATAAGATCCAAGATGGTATTGTCTCAGTCAACAAATGGTAGGAATCCCATTTGATTTCATGGATGAGAATATAGTTCATGGGGTTGAGTGCAAATAAATAGGTAAATGAACTTTGAAGGGTGTAGAATTAGAGGACTTTAGAGTGACAGATTAAAGCCCCCAATTTGATTTATAGGTTTAGGTTTTGATATGAGATGTTAGCCCCCAGGTGGAGGGATAAAAGGGAACTCTAGAGTGAGAGCTAGTATCTTCCTTATCTAACCCGACTTCAAGACTATTCAAACTATAAATTAGCCAATGGTCTTCATAGCATCTGTAGTATGGGTAAAGAATATTATTTCTCCTATTTGACACAACACAATTAGAATACCTCCATAATAGAATTCGTAGAATTCTTACTGATTCATGATAAGAAAAAATATATTTTATTTATATTGCCTTCATCATTTTATTTATATTGCCTTATTTATATTGCCTTCATCTTGCAACTATTTAGTTAAGTTAATTAGTTGTTTAATTTATTTTCAATTATCAAAAATTACAAAAAGAATCAAACATTCTTTCCTATTATAGCATCTAGAGTTTAAGTAAGAATATTTTGCTATGTAGAATTTTTTCATCTAGTTACTCATGTTTTGTAAGTTGCATATTGTTAGATTTTCCCTGTGGGTTTGATATTCAAGGTTTAATAAAAAAGTCTTATATTATTTGATAACGATACATATACTTGTGTAGTATCCCATATTTAAAAATTATAACTGTAATCTTTTTTGCTTTGAAGTCAAGATTTTGCCTAGCTTTGCTTGGGATCAAGTTTTTGGCGTCGTTGCAAAGTAAGAATTATAATTAAGTAATTAAGGAAGAATTATAATTAAGGAAATTAAAAATATAATCGCATACATCACATTAACATATATAAAGAGAATCAAGATCAAGTTTTTGACATCATTATCAGGGTGAATTACAAAAATTACAAAATTATTAAAGAGATTTTTAGAAAGAAAATTTCTATTTTTATAAAGTCTTATTTAAAATTTTTAGATTTATTATAAAAATATTATAATGTTGTTTTTATATGAAGTTCTTGTTTAGGTCTTTTTTTTAGTTTTATGTGTTTTGTTGTAATGTATGTGTAGTTTAGCTTCCATAGAACTTGTGCCCTACTATTTTGAATCAAAGAGAACTATTAGAAAGTTTAAATATTAAAAAATTACTAAAAAAATAAAAAATTTCAAGAAATGGCAAATCAAAATAATTAAAATGCTAAAATTCATCAAGAGTTCAGACCTTTAAGAGATTCTTGAAACTATACGGTGGATGAACTTCATTGTAGTATTAAAAAACTTATTGTAGTAGCTAATTCATTTGAACTTAACCCTGCTATTATCGAAATAATATCAAATAATCAGTTTGGCGAAGCACCAACTGAAGATCCAAATTTACATCTTGCCAATTTTCTAGAATTGTGTGCTACATTTAAATATGATGGTGTATCAGATGATGCTATAACACATAGACTTTTTTCTTTCTCACTGAGGGATTAAGATATGGTTACATTCATTAGCATTTGGATATACCGAAACTTGGGGTGATTTAGCGTTGAAATTACTTGCTAAATATTTTTCTCCATTAAAAACTGTGATGTTTAGAAATGATAACACATATTTTTGTCAGTTTGAATGGGAATCTATTTATGAAGCATGGTAATGATTTAAAGAACTATTTAGAAAGTTTTCATACCATGTTATACTGGATTGGTTAATAGTTCAATATTTTTACAATGGATTAGTTGGATTTCTTAGATCTATTATCGATGTCACTGTTGGTGATACATTGATGTAAAACCATTTCATGACGCTTTTGCTTTAATTGAAAAGATGGCTACTGATAATTTTTAATGGCCTTCTGAATGGGTAAATCATATGTAAGTAGCCAATATTCATGAATCTAATGCTTTTACAATATTAGCAAATCAAGTTTCTACAATTTCAAGGAAGTTCGACCAATTTGAAATGAATTTTTCTCAACCAATTACAATGATTAAAGAGAATTCATTGAAACAAATGGTAGATTCTCAAGCATCATTAAAAACTTTGAATGCCATAAACAACAAGCTGAATAACCCATATCTAAACTATTATAACCCAGGTTGGAAGAAACATCCCAACTTTAATTGGAATAATACTTCGGGTAGTAATAATTATCAATTGGGGAACAACCAAGTAAACTCATTAGGATACTAGAACAACCAAGGGAATATTAGTTATAGACCTACTTATCCTCTAACTTTTAACAGTACTCCACAATTTAAGCAAAAAAAATTGTCTATAGAAGAAGTGGTGTTACAAATGGGAAATCATATATAAAGTCAAGGAGCTACAATTAGAATATTGAGAATCAATTATGATGAATAACAAATTCTTTAAATAATAGATTGTAAGATACACTTCCTAGTTATACTGAAGTAAATCTCGAAGACCAGAATAAAGAGCATGTAAATGATGTTCAACTTAGAAGCAAAAGAGAATTGGAAGGTAGAGTTCAAAAAGAGACTTAAGTAGAGTGAAAATAAATTGAAGAGCCTGAAGAGGATGATCCGAAAGGTTTAGAGAGGCTTATTTTTCCTCTTAAAGTTGACTTGGAAAAATCACCACCACCATTTCCTCAAAGGCTTCGTCAACAAAATTTGGATAAATAATTTTCAAAATTTCTAGAAATTTTTAAAAAGCTTACAATTAATATTCCATTTCCTTAAGTCTTACAACAAATGTCAAGCTATGTGAAGTTTGTGAAGGATATTCTTAATAAGAAAATAAGTTTAAAGATAACGAGATTGTTGCACTTAGTGAGGAGTGCAATGCTATAATTCAGAAAAAGCTTCCTGAAAAGCTTAAAGATCTTATTAGCTTCACAATTCCATGTGCAATAGGAGACAGATTTTATGGGAAAGCTTTATGTGATTTAGGTGCAAGCATTAACCTTATGTCATTATCAATATTTAAGAGATTAGGATTAGGAGAACTACTATTGTTACTGTGCAATTAGGAGATCATTCAATAAAATATTCTGAAGGATTTATAGAAGAAGTCTTAGTGAAGGTGGATAAATTTATCTTTCTTGTTGATTTTATTATGCTAGATGTGGAGGTCGATAAGGAGATGTCTATCATTTTGGGGAGACATTTCCTAGTTATATGAAGAGAAATGATAGATGTGCAGAAAGGGAATTAACTATAAATATCAAAGATCAAACGGTGACATTTAATATTTCTAAATCAATGAAATACCCTGCAAAAGGTAAAGATGGTGAATGTTATAGAATGGATATGATAAGTGAATGTCAATTCAAAAAAACTTATGAAGAAAAATTGGAAATGAAAGAGTTAAAATAACAACAAGAAGAGGGAGCCCTTGCTTACTCCCTAGCAAAAAGCTTCTACCCTTTTCCTGTTTTATTCTGAGGGTGCTGACTCAAACAGTCATGTTAGTTTTTTTTTTATCTCTTCAGTCAATGCCAATACGTACGTTGTGCTAGCCCGACACACCACACCTATTTTGAGTCCATTGGTTGACCTCACTTTTGGTTGAGGTCTAGTTTCCTCTTTAATAGCCTAGGGTCTAGCCATAAGACTATCTTGTTGAGTATTCCTGGAACACTAGTAAAGACACCCTTACCATTATAAATTCTAAACTCTTTTTTTCTCAATTTGAAGTTCCACATATTGGTCCTAACCTCTAACATTTAGAAGGTGGAGCTAGTATGGGGTGCTCAAAGGGAGTCCCCATACGACTGTTTGGTCTTAGGGTACACTGAGTGGTGTGGCCTTGGTCAGTTTTACTCACAAACACACACTCGATACGCCCTTACTTACACTCACAATCTCAGTCTTTAGTCAAATAAGTTTAATTGGTCCCTTAACTTTTTGGGAAACTCATGTAGATGATTCCCTAGGCCACTAGCCCTAGGCTAGCATTTAAATGAGACCAGTACATGAACACCCCAAAGTAGAGTATTCTATAGGTCAATGGCTCAAGTAGGGTGGTTGTGTGGTTAGCAACCCCAATCCTACCAAAATACCTAAATATAGTCTTCTACCACCAAAAACTGCCCAATTTGCCAAACTACCCTTGTGACCCCAAAATTGACCAAAATTCTCAAAAACACCCAAAATACTCAACTTTTTCCAAAAACAATTTCAAACCATTTTAAACCACCCAAATATCTCAAACACCTCAATATTTTCAAAATTACAAAAATACCCCTCATTTTGCCAAAATTACAAAAATGCTCTTGGTGACCCAAACTGTCCCAAAAACTTTAAAATCATTTAAAATGACACCAAAACCAATTTGGACCACTCCATTAAGCCAAATTTGGACAATTTGACCTATTTTGACCAAAAGGCCCAAATTTCCCTTAAAGGTCCAACTACATCAATTCACCCCCAATGTCCACCAATCTGATCCCAATTTTCCCCAATTTAAATTTTAAACTCAAATTAATCATCCCTAAAATTCATTAAAAACAAACCCAAGTTCAAATGGACCCAATTTTGAACCTAAATCCTAAGCCCAATTCAAAATCCCAAATTTGACCCTGAGCCAAAATTTCATCAAATTAAATCCCCAAACCTATTCAATTGCCCCAATTTTAAATCCTAAACTCTTTAAAACACTCCCCCACATCAAATTGAACCCTTAATTAGCTCTGTTCAAGCCCCATTTTCATTCAAATTCAATTTGGACCAAAACCCCCAATTTTTCCTCAAACTTCAAATTCCACCAAATTGAACTTCATAACCCCAAAAATTTCTTCTCAATTGATATTCAAAAATTTTTATGGCAATCCCTTGGACCAATTTGAACTATTAATTGCATATAACCAAAGCCCTCAAAGCCCTAGCCCAATCCAAATCCCTAGCCCAATCCAAATCTAAGGCTAACCAAAATGCACCAAAATTGGCCATGACCCAAAATCCTTCAAATTGAGCTTCCAAATTAATTCAAAACCACTCCAAGCCTTTTCTAAAATATTCATGATAATCAACCAAGTCAAGTTGCTCAATCAATTGGACCCAATCCAAGCTCAAGCCCAAGTCTAGTTCAACTTGAACCCAAAATGCCCAAAATTAAACCCATGCACCAAAGTTAACTAAAACAAACCAAATTGATTAAACCAAAGCCATTATAACCACTATTTGTACTCTAGTGACCATGCTAGACCCATCTGGCCCACCCTTTTATGAGTCATGGACCATTGGCCCCTTAATTTAAGGGATATATTCCCATATTTTTCTTAATTCAAGACATCTTTGCCATCAACCTTAACGATTCAGGGTTAATCATCATTAACCCTCTCACGACTCCCCTGACTTCTTTGGACACCACCCCTGGCCCTGTTGGCCAGCCTAATGGTTGAAAAACCCCAAATTGAGAGAGCCTCTCACCCAAATGCACTCAATAACCCATCTAATGTGGCTCATCCCCATTGGTCTTTGGCACTCTTCAGCCCTCCACATAGGCAGCCAATTGCACCTAAATTGAAGCCTTGAACTCCAACCCTTCCATGGCTATTTAAACCCACCTTCTCCACTGCCAATGAGGAGGATAACAAAAAACTAAACAAAACTCTATCAAAATCTCACTAGAGCTCCTCCAGACCTTCCTAAGTGCAAGCCCAGTATTTCCAGGCGTCCAAACCCATTGCCTTAAGCCAATTTCTCAAGCCAATTCCTTGCTGGAACCTGGACATAATTCACCAGTTCACTACACTATGTCATAGTGTAAGTAAAATTTTCCACACGATCTCCGTACTGAGAGGAGTAGATCCTCAATAAAATCCCCATCATAGAGAGCCTCCAGCATAGCCCAAGAAAAACACCTGAAAACCACTTTGATCAAAATCCTACCTAGACAATTCACCATAGCCTAACAACTCATCTGGAGGCTCATTAGACTCCTCTAAAGCTTCTCTAACCAAGTTGATTGAGGCTACACCTCTCAAATAATGGTATTGAACTCTCCCCTCAATCTAAGCTTAATTTGAATCTCCTTGCATATATATTCTATTAAAATTTGAAATTTGTTTGATTATGTTAAAATACTAAAGTTGATTTTCTAAGAAAAATTGTATTTTGTAAAAAGATTGTTATATTAAATAAAATATACATAAAAAAATTACGAAAAGTGTTTTTCTGAGTTCCTTGTGATCAGAGGCATTTAGGAAAAATAAAAATTATTTTTGATAAAATACTTTATTTTTTAGTTATATCTTAAATTAAAAATAATTAAAAATAATTAAAAAATTTCCAAAATACAAAAGTGATTCAAAATATTCTTAATCACTTATTGATCACTTCAGACTCATTAGAATATTTTACCTAGTTTTTCTATTTAAAGGTCCAAATGTATTTTCCTCAATTTTTCCATTAAAATAATTATAGTAAATAAATAAATACTCATAAAAATATAAAATTTGTTTCTCTGAGTTCTCTGGACTTAAAGAGTTTTAATAAGAATGTAAAACTAATTTTTGTAATTAAAACAAATTTCTTATTTTTTTTATTTAATTTAATCATTAAAATAAATAAATAATGATAATATTTATAATAATTAAAATATAATTTGAAATTCATGGAATTGTGACTAAGTGTTCCTCTGATCTAGATGAACCTCTAATAATTCTCTCATGACCAAAAATCTTATTTTAATAAATTAATATTAAAAAATCCTATTTTGAATTAAAATAATGATATAAATTAAATAAAAATCTAAAAGACAACGTGTTCTTCTTTGATATTTTAATTAACTCATGATTGAGCTTCCATGGAAATTTCAAGGTCACTTGAGTTTCATTTGATAAGTTATAAGATAGGGAGCCTGAGGGAAAAAATGTTAATTTTTAATTTTAATACCTTAATTAAATTTTAGGATTAATCAAAGGGTAAATGGGTAATACTGTTCATAATAAACTTTTTTAACGATTGAAACATAATGGGTTAAAAAGAAGAAACTGATTGGCCATCCTTTTCATTATAAGGGTAAAATTGTAATTTTGATAATTGCCACGATTTGGAAGATAATTCAATTAAGTTGATTCTAAAGTAATGGGCTTAAGTTATAAAGATAATAATTCACTTATTTAAAGCCCATTAATTGATAAATAGATGCTAAGTATAATATTTGTGACAACAAAAATCCCATTTAAGTCAAAATTTAATTATTTTAAGTTACTTTCAAATATGAAATCAATAGGGCCTAATAGTGAACTATCTTCGATATGTAAGGATTGTCTTAATTTGGATTATAAAATATGTATTTAATTAATTGATAAATATTTTCAAACACTTTAAGCCCTACTTCAACTCTGGGCATTAAAATCCTTAATGACTTTAGACTTGCCTATTAGGGTACCCATTCATATAACTGTCAAATGAAATGTTAAGTGACTATGAAACTTCCTTCATTTTTGGGGATAATTAAAATGTCAAGGTTAACTGAGTAATGGGGTAATTTTTAATTCAATTTTGAGATGATTAATGGAACAATATAATAAGTTCAAAATGAAGTTAAAACATTTTAAGGGACTTTAAAGCTGTTCAGGGTCATGTCCCGAACATTTTATAATCCCTTAGATATTTTGAGAGATGATTGACCCTCTTATATTTTTTTTCTAGAAAAATCATTCATTAGGATCTCTCAGAATTCACTAAGCCATGGTTTGAGGGTTCAGAAACTACACCTTCATCTACTCTTGCAATTTATTTAAAATTTCTTATTAAAATTATATACATGTTGCAAAAGTTAATCCTTCAGCGGTAATGCCGAGAAGATGACTGGTACGCTTTTACGGTGTTATTTAATTTCTGTCATTTTACTTTCTATAATTTATTTCTGTAAAATATTATAACTATTTGGTTGTGCACCTTACTTGATTTGGAAAATCAAAATCATTTTAAAAAATTAATCAACATTTTCAATAATCTAAAATAAAACGTTTCAAAGGTAACCGTAAATCCTTTAAATTGTCACTAGACTTAAAGCGTCCTTTTGAATTTATGAGAGTCCCTCGAAAGAGATAAACCACAGTTGCTAATGAGATCTCTGTGGTTTAAATGAGTTAAACAACTCGTTTAAGCTTGGTAAACTCAAAAGAAAATAGTGATACTGGAACGAGGGAAGCGTGGGATCCTAACTGGTATCACTCTAATCAACTTTAGCCCCACCATAATGATTGAACTTTCAACTTGTCCTTTAAACTTTCATACCTTAGACTTTAGGATTGCTACTTTTCAAGGAGCTTGGAGCTAACTTTGTAGGTAGCCTTCTTCAACAGCAATCTACAACAGCACGCGGACCTACAATAGCACGAGGATCTACAACAACACATCTTTCCTTAAAATTAAACAACCAGCCATAGGATTTTAAGATTTTTTGCCTAGTGCGACATAAATCCTCAACTCATCTTTAGGCCTTTGTAAGACTCTACTATACAATGTAAGCCCTAACTTGTTTTAGGATTTCAAGGTTGTCGTAAGTCACGACCCAAATTCTCACATCTTCGAGGCTATTTGTACGACCGTGTCATGCAAATGTAAGCCATAATGAATAAAATTGGCAGGATGAAATATTTAAATAATCTTTCTCTCAAAATTAAAGCCAAACCATACAAAATCTTGGGAATTCACCGAGGTTCTCCTTAGGATCTTCCTTTCGATTCCAAAATAAATTGTTTCAAATTTGAGTCATTCCCTTTTGACACTCCTTTGGTCCGATCTTTTGAAAAGTTTTGCCCCTTAAAATTCATAAAGACAATATTCCCTGTCTAAATCAAGCGTTTTCTTAGGTAACTTTAGTTATCTAAGATGTAATTAATTATAGAGGCTTGCTCTTATAAAAAACTTTAAGAACTTAGCTTAATACAAACCCTAATTAATTTTTCATATTAAAATAGGGAAACTTGTCGGTCAACATAAAAAATATTTTTTTTGTAGAATTAAACAGATGCGAGAAATTCTTTAGTTTATTTAATCATGTGTAGTGTATCTACCCTTCAAGGTGGATATATTACTTGTGGTGTCGTGCTCGATCATTTAAACTATTGCAGATATGAGATCGGTTCGGTCTCGTATTTTCAAAATTAAATATTATTTTTTTTGAATTATATATATATATATATATATATACATATATACATATATATTAAATTAAACAGCTTTTATAACTAGGCATCATGATATCCATTTCGACAACCAAAAATTTCTAATTTGGCGACCGACAACTTCTAATGACTCTGTTACGGAGTAGTTTCTCTCTCCATTGTGATCAGGGAGTTTTGTCTTCATACATTGGTAATGTGCCCATGTCCCTCATGGACCAAATTACTCTTCTTCCATTGACATGCTTCACCCATTTCTTTCTTGGGTAAGTGTGGTCAACTCTTTTGGATTCCAGAACCATCTATTTAATCACCTTTAAATAGAGAGGTTCAAGAGACCTTTAGGGATGTTTCTTATTGTGTGGGGTCGAACCCCCAATAAGTGTGTTGGTGAACTAGTTTCACCTGGGTAATGTGCTTTATGAAGTTGGCCCTGCACTAGGTCCTAAACTTCACTTTTCTCCTCGTATCTTTTTGGGTTTAGTTTGTTGCGTTGCAAATTAAATCAAACTGTTGCATTCTTTTTCTTTTTAAATTTTCCTGTTTAATTAAGTTCTCCCATTTTTTATTTACCTTACTAAATCTTAAATTCTTCACAAACTAAAACTAAATAAGAAAAAGAAAAACTTGTCTAGTGATGCTGGTGGATTTAGTGTGTTAGTTTTGCAATATTTTTCAATATTATAAAATACACATGGCAGATACGATAGAAAATATGCAAATTATTCCCAAAAAAATAACTTCAATTAAAATAGTTTTATCTTTTCAAAATCTTTAAATTGTCAATTCCCCTTTAAAAATAATGCAAGTATACGTATCGCTCAAGTAATAAAGGGCCCCAATGGAGTCCTAGATATCGATCCCACAGGGAAGTTGGAAATTCTTGTAAATAAGTTCTAAATATTTTAATGTAAATTACAATTTTAAATATATAAAAAACAAAGCGTGAAGTTTGAATACCAAGTAGCAAGTGAATGTTAATTAAAATGCAGTTGAAAGACAAAGTTAACTAAACAAATGCTAAACTTTCAAAAGTAAATTTACAAAAATTAAATCTAAGATGTTGTGACGGAAAGTTCAAATTTTAGAAAGTATCCTTCTTCTTTACAAAGAGTATATGGTTTATATATTTACTTGTTGTTGGGATTAATTTGCAAATTTTGAAGGGAAGCTTAGGCAACTCTTGGGAAAACTCATCCACAACATAATGAGAATGTTTTGGTCGAAAATCGAATGGGGAAGAAGTGCTAGAGAGAGTTTCTGGAGGTTAGAAAGGTTTCAATAGTGTGTAAAAATTGTGAGGAATTCTTCGTGACATTGTAAGAGTAGAGGGAAAGTGAGAGATTTCTTCCTCCTTGCTGCTTCGAAGAAGAATTTTGTGTTCTAAAGAAAGGAAGAGATTCAAAGGAACTTCGAGGAGTGTTCTTGGGAAGAAATTAGAGATAATTTATTTACTTGTTGTAGTTTGTATGACTTTGATTTTATGTATGAATTCCGAGTTTTATTGTGTTTTCCCATGAGATCTGAGTAGTTTTCTCTGTCTTTCTCCTTGTCATGAGATTTGTGAAATGGTGATTTGAATTGGTGAAGCCATAAAGTGAAGCCATGAAAATGTTTAAGAAATTCTGATGATCTTTTAACTTTGATCTTAATTTACTTTCAATCTGGCCAATTGATTTGTTAAAATATGTTGAGTTTTATAACTAAAGTGAGGATTACATCCAAGATTCAGGGAGGTCAAAGCCCTTGGAAGTTGGGTGCAAATAAATAGGGAAATAATATTATCGGACTTAGAATTGGAGATTTTAGAGTGACAAACTAAAATCCCCAATTCAGTCCTATCGTTTAGGTGCTGAAGTGTAGATGTTAGCCCTCAGGCTAGGGGAACGTGGCAGCTCCAAAGTGAGAGTCGGTATCCTCCTAGCCTAGCCGCGGATTTGGTAAACAAGCGTAGGATTATTCAATGTTCTTTATGGCTAAACCAAAGGGTAAGGAATAAGTATGCTCCTATTTGGCATAATATAATTTGAACTAATTCACTTTATCCATTCACTATAATTTCTTGACAAGGAGAAAGATGCTTTCTTATATATTGAATATCACATTTAAACCTTCATTAGTATCATTCGTTATTTAATAGTTATTAAAATTACAAATTTATTGCAATTGCTTATTAGTGAGAGACAAGCAAATTGAACTTTGTTGTTATGATTAAAGTATTGTTTTTTCTAAAATCTTAGTTCGTAGATCTAATCCTACTCCCTGTGGGATCGATATATAGCACTCCATTAGAGCCCTATATTACTTAAGTGATATGCATACTTGCATTGATAAGTGTGAATTTACAATTATTGAATATTTATTACGTCCATATTTATCTTGTATTTTTAAGCATATATAAAGTCGCGATCAAGTTTCTGGCGCTGTTATCGGGGAGTGAGTAAGTGAGTAAATTACAATTAGAGTAACAGACAAATTAGGATTATTAGAAAATTTTTACTTGAATTGCAACTTATTTTCATATTTAGTAAATTATATTACTGTGTACAGATTTCAAATTGTATGCGTAAATTTGGATCTGAAAATCTTATCCCCTATGATTCGGAATTAAAACGCACTGTTAGAAAGATTAGAAGATTGAGAAGAGAACCTATAAATTCTGATACAATGGAAAACAACATGAACAATCCATTAATAGAGAATGAACACCAACCTAGACCCCTACGAGATTATGTAAATCCTACAGCAGATAAAATTCACTTATCTATCCAAAATCCTGATGTAGCTGCTAATTCATTTGAGCTTGAACCTGTTATTATCCAAATGGTACAAAATAATCAATTCGAAGGTACACCAAATGAAGATCCTAACTTACACCTCGCTAGTTTTTTAGAACTATGTGCTACTTTTAAATCTGACAGAGTCTCAAACGAACTGTGTGCTACTTTTAAATATGAGAGAGTCTCATACAATGTTGTTAGACTTAGACTTGTCCCTTTTTTACAAATTCATTGGCACCAGGATCTATTAGAACTTGGGGAGAACTTTCACAGAAATTTCTATCCAAATATTTCCCTCCAACCAAAACTGCTAAACTTAGAAATGACATAACATCGTTCTTTCAAATTGATGGAGAGTCAATATATGAAGCTTTGGAGAGATTTAAAGATCTTCTTAGGAAATACCCTGATCATTCGCTACCAGATTGGTTGATAATTCAAACTTTTTATAATGGATTACTGGGATCTCTTAGGTCGATTATAGATGCTTTTACTGGTGGTTCTTTAATGTCAAAACCTTTTGATGAGGCTTATTCATTAATAGAAGAGATGACTACCAACAATTTTCAATGGCCCTCTGAACAGGTGAATCCTAAAAGAGTAGCTAGTATCCATGATTCTGATGCAATATCTATGTTAGCTTCGCAGATTGCTACAATATCAAATAAATTTGATCACGATGGAATGAATTATTGTCCAACATCTCCTATGATGGAAGAGAATTCATATAGGTAATTTGTGGATGTTCAACTTTCATATGAGACTTTAAATGCTATTAATAGACCCAACAACCCTTATTCGAACTATTATAACCCAGGTTGGAAAAATCATCCAAATTTTAATTGGAATAACAATTCTTCTACAAATCAACAATGGGCAAACAACCCAGTGAACCTATTAGAAAGTTCATCCAACCAAGGAAATGTAAATTATAGACCTTCTTATCCCCAAGGATTTAACAGTAAAACTCAAATTAAGGAAAAGAAGTTTTCTATGGAAGAGCTGATATTAAACATGGGTCAACAATTAAATAATCAAGGAAATAAATTACAAATTCAAGGAAATCAATTACAAAATCAAGAAGCTGCTATTAAGAATATTGAAAACCAATTAGGACATATCGCTACTGCGCTTAGTAACCGAACATTAGGAACTTTTCCTAGTACTGTGGAACCAAATCCTAAAGATCAAGGAAAAGAACAAGTCAAAGCGATACAATTATGAAGTGGAAAAGAATTGGAGACAAGAGTGCAAAAAGAAACAGAAATTGAAAAAGAGAAAGTGGATACTGAAAAAGAGGATCATGAATACCCTGATTTAGAGTATCCATTTACACCAATGAAAATTACTGTGGAGAAACTTCCACCAACGTTTCCTCAAAGATTTAAACAACACAAACAAAATAAACAATTTTCCAAATTTTTAGAAATTCTTAAGAAGTTAACGGTAAATATTCCCCTCGTAGAAGCTTTAGAGAAAATGCCCAATTATGTAAAATTTATGAAAGATATTCTAAACAAGAAAAGAAAGTTCACAGATAACGAAACTGTTACACTTAGATAAGAGTGTAGTGCAATTATTTAGAAAAAGCTTCCTGAAAAATTAAAAGATCCTGGCAGTTTCATTATACCATGCGCTATTGGTGAAAAATTTATGAAAGAGATTTATGTGATTTCGGAGCCAGCATTAATCTTATGCCTCTCTCAATTTTCAAAAGTTTAGGATTAGGAGAAGTCTCACCTACCTACTTCA
>NW_018226147.1:325058-326967 GCF_001263595.1 Phalaenopsis equestris | reverse complement strand
CTAAGGGAGTTATAGGTGTTAGTAAAAGTAAAGTAAATAAATTTATCTTTCCTGTAGATTTCATTATTTTAGATATGGAGGAAGATAAAGAAATACTTATCATTTTAGGAACACCATTTTTAGCTACTGAAAAAGCATTGATAGGTGTTCAAAAAGGAGACTTAACTGTGAGAGTTAACGATCAAGAGGAAACTCAAGAGGTAACTTTTAACATTGTAAAATCTATGAAATACCCTGTTGTTGAAAGAGATAATGAATGTTTTCGCACGGAAATTAGTGAACATCTATTGAAAGAATACTTCAAAGAACATTTTAAGAGAAAGAAAAATTTGAAGAGAGTGATGAAATTATTCTGGACGAATTAGACAATGAAGAATTAGATTAAGTTCAGGAAGGATTTGAGATGTTGGATATTACAGAAAATGCTGATAAGAATCTATTTTTGTCAATTATAAAATCACCTGAACTTGAGTTGAAAATACTGCCTAGCCACTTGAAGTATATGTTTTTGGGAGACTCATCTACATTATATGTTATTATATCTTTAGAATTAAAGGATTTGCAAAAGCAAAGACTGTTAGATACATTAAAAAATAACTTTAAAAATATATAAGAAAGCCTTGGGATGTACATTAGCTAATATTAAGGGAATCAGTCCTTCAATTTGTTTGAATAGAATTTTATTGGAAGATCAACATAAACTAAGAGTTTAAACCAAGAGTTGATCCACAAAGGACATTAAATTCGATGATGAAAGAAGTATTTAAGAAGGAAATTTTGAAATGGTTAGACACTGGAATTATATATCCTATTTTAGATAGTGCGTGGATAAGTCCAATTCACTGTGTTCCAAAGAAAGGAGGAGTGACTATTGAAACAAAAGAAAATAATGAATTAATACCTATCAGATAAGTTATTGGGTGGCGTATTTGCATTGATTATACAAAATTAAATACTGCCACCAGGAAAGATCGCTTCCCTTTACCCTTTTTAGACCAAATAGTAGATAAACCTTTTGTGCACAAATATTTTTGTTTTTTAGATGGATATCCCGGTTACCATCAAATTCCTATTGCTCCTGAGGATCAAGAAAAGACGACATTTACTTGTCCTTTTAGAACTTTTGCTTTTTGAATAATGCCTTTAGGATTACGTAATGCACCTGCAACATTCCAGAGATGTATGATGTCCATATTTAGTAAGTTAATTAATGATGGATTGGAAGTATGTATGGATGATTTCTCTATATTTAGAACATCATTTGATGCATGCTTAATTTACCTAGAAAAAGTTTTAGAGTTATGTGAAAGAACTAACTTAGTTCCGAATCGGGAGAAATTTCAATTTATGGTTGCAGGAGGAATTGTGTTAGGGCATAAAATTTTGGAAGATGTATATGGAAGCAGACCCTGCAAAAATCCAAGTTATATCTAAACTAACACTTCATAATAATGTAAGAGAGGTTAGTAGTTTTCTTGGACATGTTGGATTTTACAAGAGTTCTATTAAAGATTTTTCAAAAATTCCCAAAACTTTATGCCAACTTTTAGAAAAGGACAAGAAATTTGAATTTACTGAAAGTTGTTTAAATGTCTTTGAGTTATTAAAGAAAAAATTAATCACAGCCCCTATTATAGTTTCACCTAACTGGGAGAGACCATTTGAACTGATGTGTAATGCTAGTGATTATGCTATTGGAGCTGTTCTTGGACAAAGCTATGAAAAGATTTTTAGAGTTATATACTACACTAGTAAAACTTTTAATGATGCACAAATTAATTATACTGTCACTGAAAAAGAGTTACTAGCTATTGTGTATGCTTTAGATAAATTCAAATCTTATTTAATTGGAGCTAAATGTGTTGTGCATACTGATCACTCTACTATTAAATATCTGATGCAAAAGAAG
>NW_018226147.1:324259-324878 GCF_001263595.1 Phalaenopsis equestris | reverse complement strand
AAACAATGTAAATATCTTATTATGAGGAGATGTGTACCTTATGAAGAAACTGAGCTAATCATTCAGAAATGTCATGATTCTGAATTTGGAGGACATTTTGGGATTGATAAAACTGCTTATAAAATTTTACAAGCTGGATTTTATTGGCCTACTATCTTTAGAGATGTTTATAGATACATAAAAACTTGTGATCGATGTCAACGAGTAGGTAATATATCTAGAAGAAATGAAATGCCTTTGAATTTCATGTTAGAAGTTGAGATCTTTGACGTTTGGGGATTATATTATAATGGACAATTTATTCCTTCATTTGGGAACTTATATATACTAATTGCAGTAGACTACGTTTCTAAGTGGATTTAAGCACAAGCTTTACCTCGTTGTGATGCTAAAAATGTTTCAAGATTTTTAATGAAAAATATTTTCACTAGATACTGAATGCCTAGAATGATTATCGCTTACGGAGGATCCCATTTTAGAAATAAATATGCTCAGAGATTGACAGAAAAGTTTAATATTATTCATCAAATCTCTACTGCCTATCATCCTCAAACCAGTGGGTTAGCTGAAGTTTCTAATAGAGAGATTAAATAAATACTTGAAAAGACTGTAAACCCTA
>NW_018226147.1:315582-317398 GCF_001263595.1 Phalaenopsis equestris | reverse complement strand
TTAAAGAGGTTTTAATGATCAGTCAACCTGAATGACACCTGAATAGGTCGGGCTGACGACGTTAAACCAAGCGCTTATTGGGAGGCAACTCATATTTATCTTTACTTTTATTGTGATTATAGTAGTTTGTATTTCAAATTATTGTTAGTTTATATTTCATATTTATCTACTACTCTTATTTACCCTTGAATCATCATAAAAATTGCATCCATAGAGAAAAATTGGAACGCATTCGGACTAGAGCGAAATTATGAAAATTTTGCCTTGGGCGCCGACGGCGCCCTCGACACCGCCGATGGGTGGTTTTTTCCAAGAGTCAGGAAAAATTAATACAGAGGCTCACCGACGGTGCCCTCAACTCTACCGGGCCCCCCAACCCTACCGACGGCGAGACCGGTGAAATGGCAGTTACTTGGGTTCAAATGGCAGTTTTTGGCGATTTTTGGGCGGGGCGTATCCTTTTAAACTCCGAATTTTGATTCCTAGTTCATATTTTCCCCCCAAAATGAAGTGAAACTCCACAAATTTCATTCCTATGGCGTCCAATTCCCCTAATAATCCCAGAATGTGAGTTTTCAATCAACGAAAGTTTATTAGTGCGGAAGCGTAGTGATCTTGCGCCGAATCAAGAAATTGGAAAAGGAAGTACAAAATGTCATGAATGTAATTAATAATATCTCTGATTTCTTTGATCATATAGATTGGAGGATGAAGGAACATTTTGATCACTCTGGACATTTAGAAGATAGCTTGATATGGTTGATGAGGAGGATGAAATTAATAGAAGAGGATTCCACTGAAGAGTTTCCATTCTGACCCTTCTACAACCTCTTCGTTCATGTGCAATCAATGGGTGATCTCAAAGGAAAATCTAGTACTGATTTTGAAGATTAGTAGATTTATATTACTACCTATTTGTCTATCTATGTATTTTTATTTGAACTTTGTATTTACTTTGCTTTAGAATTATGCTTTTAGATTTCTGTATAATTGAGACTAAGCATAGGATGTTTTGTTTTCAGCTGTTTGAGTGTTGTGGCTTGGAATGTAATGCTGAATTAATGTATTGAGGTTGAGAAAATACCAAACTTAGGTGTGTTATGTAACATATATTGTACCCCTTGGAATTTATATATAAATGTGATATTTTGTGTTGTGAAAGTTTACATGTGCTAAGTACATGTTTAGTCACTTAAAATAATATCTATAATGATTGAAATGATGTCGTTAAGGCTTGAAATAGATCGAAATTGTGAAAATCGGGGATTTGAACCAAAATCAGTAGAGCCCGCCGACGGCGCCCTCGACACCGCCTACGGTGGATTTTTCTCGAGACTTAAGAATTAATTCCAATAGAGCGCGCTGACGGCGCCATCGGCCCTGCCGATGGTGAGCTCATAAAAAACACCTTTAACTGTGTTTTTGATCATTCAACCGCCACTATTCATCATCCCCTTCCTCCTAAAAATGTCATTTTCGACCTAGAGCTTGAAAGATCTTGGATTAGGAGGCGATTTCAAGGCTTTTTGACACCAGATTTGATCGTCTCTAGGTAAGAGCTTCACTCCTAACTAAAAATATTTGATTATCACCATGGATTTCTTCCATAGTGAGGAGATCCAAAAAATTTAAGAATATGAAGAAAATTTGGGAAGAAATTCATGGATCTTAGTGTTGAACTCTTAGAATTACTATTGGAAGCCATGATTTGCATATTTGAAGTAATTTTTGGAATTTTTCAATAATTCGATTAGATTGAAATGGCTCCATGATAAAAGAGAAGAGTTGAGTTCGACGAGTCTCGCTTCGTCAATGT